>NC_048586.1:27225229-27525229 GCF_013265735.2 Oncorhynchus mykiss
GCTGTGTGTTTAATATGCTGTGTGTTTAATATGCTGTGTGTTTAATATGCTGTGTGTTTAATATGCTGTGTGTTTAATATGCTGTGTGTTTAATATGCTGTGTGTTTAATATGCTGTGTGTTTAATATGCTGTGTGTTTAATATGCTGTGTGTTTAATATGCTGTGTGTTTAATATGCTGTGTGTTTAATATGCTGTGTGTTTAATATGCTGTGTGTTTAATATGCTGTGTGTTTAATATGCTGTGTGTTTAATATGCTGTGTGTTTAATATGCTGTGTGTTTAATATGCTCTAAACACTCTTCAAGTCAATTGTGCATACAGCATGATTTTATATGCATTAATATGTAATTACAAGTTACATATTAAGTTATAAGGAGTTATAATCCATTAGTTATGAAATCAAATGAGTTGAATCTTAGAAGATCTTATTTTGGTAGCCTTATTGATCCTGGATGAGTAGTAGCTCATGTATGAGTAGTGTGTTGTAGTAGTGGTGTGGTGTCCAGATGTGCCGTTGAGGGACGGTTTCACGGCCTGAGCTCTGGACTGACACACCGCTCTACCATCTGAGGAGTGACACACACACACACACACACACACACACACACACACACACACACACATACACACACACACACACACACATACAAATACATGCACACACATGTGTAATGAAAGTGAGGGTGTGTATGTAAGAGAAAGTGACCTTATTTGAAAGGATCTGGGTGTGTCGGTTGGCTAACTCACCTCTAATACCCCTCTATCACACATGACAGCGTTCATCCAAACACAGAGTTCCCACTGACCCGTTAAGCAGGTCACTAACACACTCCACAGGAACAGTGTACACCCAGCATCCCGTCACCACACACTGAGCATCCCGGGGCATAACATTTCTAAAGTCAAATCAGGATTTGGGGGAAATAAAAGGAAAGAAAGTGAAAGATTGAGAATCTATTTTTGTCATTATTTTGTTTGGCTCCCTAATATTTACATTTAATTCAGATATAAATGAACATCATTGAGAGGGAAAATGTCCCTTCTTATGTTATTACCCTAAACCTAGCTTCATGTCCACAGCCTAGCTCAACCCTAACCCTAATCATTACCCTAACCCTGACCCCTAAACCTAGCTTCATGTCCACAGCCTAGCTCAACCCTAACCCTAATCATTACCCTAACCCTGACACCTAAACCTAGCTTCATGTCCACAGCCTAGCTCAACCCTAACCCTAATCATTACCCTAACCCTGACCCCTAAACCTAGCTTCATGTCCACAGCCTAGCTCAACCCTAACACTAACCCTAGCCATTGCCCTAACCCCTAAACCTAGCCTCATGTCCACAGTACACCTCAACCTTAACCCTAATCATTACCCTAACCCTGACCCCTAAACCTAGCTTCATGTCCACAGCCTAGCTCAACCCTAACACTAACCCTAGCCATTTCCCTAACTCCTAAACCTAGCCTCATGTCCACAGTACGCCTCAACCTTAACCCTAGCTATTACCCTAAACCCTACATCTAGCTTCATGTTCACAGCACGCTTCAAACCTAACCCTAACCCTTAAATCTAGCTTCATGTACACAGTCCAGCCATTACCCTAATCCCTAACCCTAGCCATTGCCCTAACCCCTAAACCTAGCCTCATGTCCACAGTACGCCTCAACCCTAACCCTAGCCATTACCCTAATCCCTAACCCTAGCTTCATGTCCACATCAGGCCTCAACCCTAACCCTAACCCTAGCTTCATGTCCACAGCATGCCTCAACCCTAACCCTAGCCATTACCCTAACCCTAACCCTAGCTTCATGTCCACAGCATGCCTCAACCCTAACCCTAGCCATTACCCTAACCCTAACCCTAGCTTCATGTCCACAGCCCAGATCAACCATAACCCTAGCCATTACCCTAATCCCTAACCCTAGCTTCATGTCCACATCAGGCCTCAACCCTAACCCTAACCCTAGCTTCATGTCCACAGCATGCCTCAACCCTAACCCTAGCCATTACCCTAACCCTAACCCTAGCTTCATGTCCACAGCATGCCTCAACCCTAACCCTATCCATTACCCTAACCCTAACCCTAGCTTCATGTCCACAGCATGCCTCAACCCTAACCCTAACCCTAGCTTCATGTCTGCAGCCCAGATCAACCCTAACCCTAGCCATTACCCTAACCCTAACCCTAGCTTCATGTCCACAGCCCAGATCAACCCTAACCCTAACCCTAAACCTAACTCTAACCCTAAACATAACCCTAATCCTAGCTCAACTTTAACCCTAGCCTCAACCTTAACCCTAATTCTAACCTTAACCTTGGTTTATCATACTTTTTATCCTGCTTTTCTCTTTGGACCCATAATGTGATTGTGCTCGGCTCGCCCTTTGACCCGAGCCATAACGACCAATAGAGCAGGAACCTATCTCCTGTTTCTGTAGCGTGAGGTAGCTTGATGTACAAGTACACCCCCTGGACAAGACGCTAGTCTGTCGCAGGGCCTTTCTACAAATGAATCTTCTTAATGGTGAGTGCCAAGCAGACTGGGTCCTGGGGATCAACCTGGGATCGAACCCCCAACCCTCCATGTCAGGGCGGACACTCCAATCACAAGGCCTAATTGAGAAACCCTAATTGATTGGTCAGAGAATGATCCGTGACTGGTGATTGGTAGTTCTGGTTGATTGACAGGCAGATGCAGGAGGCAGTGCCTGCGGTGAAGAGCGAACTATTTTCCTTTCTCTCTCACTCTCTTATTTTTTTCTCTCTTGCTCCAAGTTACTGTGCTGTGAGCTTGTCTACAAAGGGGCCAGGGGGATATTTACAGCATGTAGACACGTGAAGGTCAGACGCGTAAAGTGGCCCTGATGGCTTTCCCAAATGGCATCTCCTGCAATGCCGAACACTGATTGGAGCATGTCATTTACGGTGGCCAGCAAGTGTCCCAAAACACTGCAGGGAGAAATCTGCAGTAAATCGGGGGCTGAGAACTGGCTTTGTTGACATCTCTGAGCGATAATGAAACTGTGGAGGTGATCGTGTGTGTGTGTGTATGTGTTTGGTAAAGGGGGGAGTGTAGACAGTTCCCTGAAGTAGGAAAAATGGGACGGAAACCCATTCTGAAGCTGGGAGTCGGAGCTATAAAGGGATGTCTGGGGCACCACAGTCATGTCCAGCAAATAATTCACGTTGAAAAGTTTTTTCCTCCTTAATTTCTGGTCTGGCAGGCCTTTCCCCTCTGGATAATTTAGTGGCTCTTCCTGGGGAAGGGTGGGCATGGGAATGAATCACGTACAGACTGAGCCATTAGCTGCTCTAACACTGAGAGAACATGTTTAATATGTAGGTCTACCACTGACCTCTCTCTGTGTTTAATATGTAGGTCTACCACTGACCTCTCTCTGTGCTTAATATGTAGGTCTACCACTGACCTCTCTCTGTGCTTAATATGTAGGTCTACCACTGACCTCTCTCTGTGTGTGTTTAATATGTAGGTCTACCACTGACCTCTCTCTGTGTGTTTAATATGTAGGTCTACCACTGACCTCTCTCTGTGTTTAATATGTAGGTCTACCACTGACCTCTCTCTGTGTGTGTGTTTAATATGTAGGTCTACCACTGACCTCTCTCTGTGTTTAATATGTAGGTCTACCACTGACCTCTCTCTGTGTTTAATATGTAGGTCTACCACTGACCTCTCTCTGTGCTTAATATGTAGGTCTACCACTGACCTCTCTCTGTGCTTAATATGTAGGTCTACCACTGACCTCTCTCTGTGTGTGTTTAATATGTAGGTCTACCACTGACCTCTCTCTGTGTGTTTAATATGTAGGTCTACCACTGACCTCTCTCTGTGTTTAATATGTAGGTCTACCACTGACCTCTCTCTGTGTGTGTGTTTAATATGTAGGTCTACCACTGACCTCTCTCTCTGTGCTTAATATGTAGGTCTACCACTGACCTCTCTCTGTGTGTGTGTTTAATATGTAGGTCTACCACTGACCTCTCTCTGTGTGTGTGTTTAATATGTAGGTCTACCACTGACCTCTCTCTGTGTGTGTGTTTAATATGTAGGTCTACCACTGACCTCTCTCTGTGTTTAATATGTAGGTATACCACTGATCTCTCTCTCTGTGTGTGTTTAATATGTAGGTCTACCACTGTCCTCTCTCTCTGTGTGTGTTTAATATGTAGGTCTACCACTGACCTCTCTCTCTGTGTGTGTTTAATATGTAGGTCTACCACTGACCTCTCTCTCTGTGCTTAATATGTAGGTCTACCACTGACCTCTCTCTGTGTGTTTAATATGTAGGTCTACCACTGACCTCTCTCTGTGTGTGTTTAATATGTAGGTCTACCACTGACCTCTCTCTCTGTGCTTAATATGTAGGTCTACCACTGACCTCTCTCTCTGTGTTTAATATGTAGGTCTACCACTGATCTCTCTCTCTCTGTGTTTAATATGTAGGTCTACCACTGACCTCTCTCTGTGTTTGTGTTTAATATGTAGGTCTACCACTGTCCTCTCTCTCTGTGTGTGTCTAATATGTAGGTCTACCACTGACCTCTCTCTGTGTGTGTTTAATATGTAGGTCTACCACTGACCTCTCTCTCTGTGCTTAATATGTAGGTCTACCACTGACCTCTCTCTCTGTGCTTAATATGTAGGTCGACCACTGACCTCTCTCTGTGCTTAATATGTAGGTCGACCACTGTCCTCTCTCTGTGCTTAATATGTAGGTCGACCACTGTCCTCTCTCTGTGCTTAATATGTAGGTCGACCACTGACCTCTCTCTGTGCTTAATATGTAGGTCGACCACTGTCCTCTCTCTGTGTGTGTTTAATATGTAGGTCTACCACTGACCTCTCTCTCTGTGCTTAATATGTAGGTCTACCACTGACCTCTCTCTCTGTGTTTAATATGTAGGTCTACCACTGATCTCTCTCTCTCTGTGTTTAATATGTAGGTCTACCACTGACCTCTCTCTGTGTTTGTGTTTAATATGTAGGTCTACCACTGTCCTCTCTCTCTGTGTGTGTCTAATATGTAGGTCTACCACTGACCTCTCTCTGTGTGTGTTTAATATGTAGGTCTACCACTGACCTCTCTCTCTGTGCTTAATATGTAGGTCTACCACTGACCTCTCTCTCTGTGCTTAATATGTAGGTCGACCACTGACCTCTCTCTGTGCTTAATATGTAGGTCGACCACTGTCCTCTCTCTGTGCTTAATATGTAGGTCGACCACTGTCCTCTCTCTGTGCTTAATATGTAGGTCGACCACTGACCTCTCTCTGTGCTTAATATGTAGGTCGACCACTGTCCTCTCTCTGTGTGTGTTTAATATGTAGGTCTACCACTGACCTCTCTCTCTGTGCTTAATATGTAGGTCTACCACTGACCTCTCTCTCTGTGTTTAATATGTAGGTCTACCACTGATCTCTCTCTCTCTGTGTTTAATATGTAGGTCTACCACTGACCTCTCTCTGTGTTTGTGTTTAATATGTAGGTCTACCACTGTCCTCTCTCTCTGTGTGTGTCTAATATGTAGGTCTACCACTGACCTCTCTCTGTGTGTGTTTAATATGTAGGTCTACCACTGACCTCTCTCTCTGTGCTTAATATGTAGGTCTACCACTGACCTCTCTCTCTGTGCTTAATATGTAGGTCGACCACTGACCTCTCTCTGTGCTTAATATGTAGGTCGACCACTGTCCTCTCTCTGTGCTTAATATGTAGGTCGACCACTGTCCTCTCTCTGTGCTTAATATGTAGGTCGACCACTGACCTCTCTCTGTGCTTAATATGTAGGTCGACCACTGTCCTCTCTCTGTGCTTAATATGTAGGTCTACCACTGTCCTCTCTCTGTGCTTAATATGTAGGTCTACCACTGACCTCTCTCTGTGCTTAATATGTAGGTCGACCACTGTCCTCTCTCTGTGCTTAATATGTAGGTCGACCACTGTCCTCTCTCTGTGCTTAATATGTAGGTCGACCACTGTCCTCTCTCTGTGCTTAATATGTAGGTCGACCACTGTCCTCTCTCTGTGCTTAATATGTAGGTCGACCACTGTCCTCTCTCTGTGTGTTTAATATGTAGGTCTACCACTGACCTCTCTCTGTGTGTGTTTAATATGTAGGTCTACCACTGTCCTCTCTCTCTGTGCTTAATATGTAGGTCTACCACTGACGTCTCTCTGTGTGTGTGTTTAATATGTAGGTCTAACACTGATCTCTCTCTGTGTGTTTAATATGTAGGTCTACCACTGATCTCTCTCTGTGTGTTGAATATGTAGGTCTACCACTGATCTCTCTCTGTGTGTTGAATATGTAGGTCTACCACTGACCTCTCTCTGTGTTTTATATGTAGGTCTACCACTGACCTCTCTCTGTGTTCTATATGTAGGTCGACCACTGTCCTCTCTCTGTGTTTTATATGTAGGTCTACCACTGATCTCTCTCTGTGTGTTTAATATGTAGGTCTACCACTGATCTCTCTCTGTGTGTTTAATATGTAGGTCTACCACTGATCTCTCTCTGTGTGTTGAATATGTAGGTCTACCACTGATCTCTCTCTGTGTGTTTTATATGTAGGTCTACCACTGACCTCTCTCTGTGTGTTTTATATGTAGGTCTACCACTGACCTCTCTCTGTGCTTAATATGTAGGTCTACCACTGACCTCTCTCTGTGTGTGTGTTTAATATGTAGGTCTACCACTGTCCTCTCTCTGTGTGTGTTTAATATGTAGGTCTACCACTGTCCTCTCTCTGTGTGTGTTTAATATGTAGGTCTACCACTGATCTCTCTCTGTGTGTGTTTAATATGTAGGTCTACCACTGACCTCTCTCTGTGTTTAATATGTAGGTCTACCACTGACCTCTCTCTGTGTGTGTTTAATATGTAGGTCTACCACTGTCCTCTCTCTGTGTGTGTTTAATATGTAGGTCTACCACTGACCTCACTCTGTGTGTGTTTAATATGTAGGTCTACCACTGACCTCTCTCTGTGTGTTTAATATGTAGGTCTACCACTGACCTCTCTCTGTGTGTTTAATATGTAGGTCTACCACTGACCTCTCTGTGTGTGTTTAATATGTAGGTCTACCACTGACCTCTCTCTGTGTTTAATATGTAGGTCTACCACTGACCTCTCTCTGTGTTTAATATGTAGGTCTACCTCTGATCTCTCTCTGTGTGTTTAATATGTAGGTCTACCACTGACCTCTCTCTGTGTTTAATATGTAGGTCTACCTCTGACCTCTCTCTGTGTGTTTAATATGTAGGTCTACCACTGACCTCTCTCTGTGTGTGTGTTTAATATGTAGGTCTACCACTGACCTCTCTCTGTGTTTAATATGTAGGTATACCACTGATCTCTCTCTGTGTTTAATATGTAGGTCTACCACTGACCTCTCTCTGTGCTTAATATGTAGGTCTACCACTGACCTCTCTCTGTGTGTGTGTTTAATATGTAGGTCTACCACTGACCTCTCTCTGTGTTTAATATGTAGGTCTACCACTGTCCTCTCTCTGTGTTTAATATGTAGGTCTACCACTGACCTCTCTCTGTGTTTAATATGTAGGTCTACCACTGATCTCTCTCTGTGTGTTTAATATGTAGGTCTACCACTGATCTCTCTCTCTGTGTGTTTTATATGTAGGTCTACCACTGACCTCTCTCTCTGCGTTTAATATGTAGGTCTACCACTGACCTCTCGCTGTGTGTTTAATATGTAGGTCTACCACTGTCCTCTCTCTCTCTGTGTGTTTAATATGTAGGTCTACCACTGTCCTCTCTCTCTCTGTGTGTGTTTAATATGTAGGTCTACCACTGTCCTCTCTCTCTCTGTGTGTTTAATATGTAGGTCTACCACTGTCCTCTCTCTCTCTCTGTGTGTTTAATATGTAGGTCTACCACTGACCTCTCTCTGTGTGTTTAATATGTAGGTCTACCACTGACCGCTCTCTGTGTGTTTAATATGTAGCTCTACTACTGACCTCTCTCTGTGTGTTTAATATGTAGGTCTACCACTGACCTCTCTCTCTCTGTGTGTGTTTAATATGTAGGTCTACCACTGTCCTCTCTCTCTCTGTGTGTTTAATATGTAGGTCTACCACTGTCCTCTCTCTCTCTCTCTGTGTTTAATATGTAGGTCTACCACTGACCTCTCTCTGTGTGTGTTTAATATGTAGGTCTACCACTGACCTCTCTCTCTGTGTGTTTAATATGTAGGTCTACCACTGACCTCTCTCTGTGTGTGTTTAATATGTAGGTCGACCACTGTCCTCTCTCTCTGCTTAATATGTAGGTCTACCACTGACCTCTCTGTGTGTGTGTTTAATATGTAGGTCTACCACTGTCCTCTCTCTCTGTGCTTAAAATGTAGGTCTACCACTGACGTCTCTCTGTGTTTGTGTTTAATATGTAGGTCTACCACTGACCTCTCTCTGTGTGTGTTTAATATGTAGGTCTACCACTGTCCTCTCTCTCTGTGTGTTTAATATGTAGGTCTACCACTGATCTCTCTCTGTGTGTGTCTAATATGTAGGTCTACCACTGTCCTCTCTCTCTATGTGTGTTTAATATGTAGGTCTACCACTGATCTCTCTCTGTGTGTTTAATATGTAGGTCTACCACTGACCTCTCTATGTGTGTTTAATATGTAGGTCTACCACTGACCTCTCTCTGTGTTTGTGTTTAATATGTAGGTCTACCACTGACCTCTCTCTCTGTGTGTTTAATATGTAGGTCTACCACTGACCTCTCTCTGTGTGTTTAATATGTAGGTCTACCACTGAACTCTCTCTCTGTGTTTAATATGTAGGTCTACCACTGACCTCTCTCTGTGTTTAATATGTAGGTCTACCACTGACCTCTCTCTGTGTTTAATATGTAGGTCTACCACTGACCTCTCTCTCTGTGTTTAATATGTAGGTCTACCACTGACCTCTCTCTGTGTTTAATATGTAGGTCTACCACTGATCTCTCTCTGTGTGTTTAATATGTAGGTCTACCACTGATCTCTCTCTCTGTGTGTTTTATATGTAGGTCTACCACTGACCTCTCTCTCTGTGTTTAATATGTAGGTCTACCACTGACCTCTCGCTGTGTGTTTAATATGTAGGTCTACCACTGTCCTCTCTCTGTGTGTTTAATATGTAGGTCTACCACTGTCCTCTCTCTCTCTCTGTGTGTTTAATATGTAGGTCGACCACTGATCTCTGTCTGTGTGTTTAATATGTAGGTCTACCACTGACCTCTCTCTGTGTGTGTTTAATATGTAGGTCTACCACTGACCTCTCTCTGTGTGTTTAATATGTAGGTCTACCACTGACCTCTCTCTGTGTGTTTAATATGTAGGTCTACCACTGACCTCTCTCTGTGTGTTTAATATGTAGGTCTACCACTGATCTCTGTCTGTGTATACAGTACTTATATTGTTTCAGTTGGAAAGACTTTTAACTCTATATCCCTCACAGGGCTGTAACTACATATGAGAACACCAAGGTTCAGACCTAATTTTTACTAATTTGATATTTTTTAAATATAATAAAACCATATTTTTTGTACAAAATTAAGAAAATCAATTAGTGGTAAACATGTAAATTCTGCTCCCAGCGTTGATACAAAGCTCAAGGTGCTTATATTCTTGATCTGACTGAGTTGTAATCACGCCTGCCTCTCTGCGAATGAGTGGAATCATGAACAGTGGTTTGTTTGTTATGTCCGCCTGCGAACATGCCTCCAGATTTGCCTTGTTTTTAGCAGCACATCCAACAATCTCTCAAACGGCTATCTCCGCCCTCTTGCGGTACAGACCAAGGACCTGAGATGTGAAACAAACTACCCTAGCTTGTAGTTGGCTCAAGTAGGCAACTACAGACGCTGCTGACAGTGATTTTGCTAGATGCTGGACAAAATGCAATTTTAAAACTGTCCCGCGACTCTTGCTGTGTCTACAGACATCCACCAAACAAAAACCAGCTCTCTGAGAATGACTGCTGGTAAATAGTCGCTTACTGATATGTCCATCAGTCAGGTGGCTAGCTGCCGGCAGAGACTTCTATTGCAGTAACGTTGAAGGGCTCTGGCTAGTATTCCTTATCCAAGAAGGATGAAGTAAGAAGCTAACGTTAAACAGAGCCTACCTCAGAAGGAGCAAAATATTGTCTACTAAGTTGTCAGTGACTTTGCTTTACAGAGAGTGGACTACTGAGACAGACAGTGATGTGTCACTCAGTGGTGAGGCTGAGGCAGGCTGCAATGCATGCAGGAGAAGCAGAGGAGACAGAGAAAGAGAGAGAGAGAGCGGTTAGTACATAGGTTCCCAAACTTGGGGTCTGGGGCCTCATGTGGGGTCCCCTGAGAAAATCTGTACTAATCTTAACAAACAAGTTAGGAAGATATGTTTCAGTATGAACATCCCCATATGGCCTATCTTCCCTATAGGCCGATACCTACATTAAAATGCAAGCAATGCAGTTCTAAAAATGTAATCGTTTTTGTTTATATCGGTGGTTGTTTGTCTTATCTTCATCGCCCACTGGAGTTTATAGTTGACCCATTACCCACTTCTTCTTGGCTCTAAATCACTGATATGAATACAGAATTGTAAGTAATATTCTATTAACTCATGTAAATGTGATAATATGATCATCTGTGTGCTCCATTGATGTCTGCTGGTGCGGAGCTTGATTAGTGCCTCGGAGGACAAATGTGAACGCTTTGTAATTTGAGAAAAGAGATATCTATGTAACGAGTTTACTATTTGATGTAATTCATCATTACAACTGACGAAACAGTCACTGATCCTACGTGTCAGTGTGAATCAGTTCTCACATTTCCCCCCTTTCCCCTCTATAACATTACAACTGTATAGCTAATAGGCTCTGTGTTTGTAGATCGACTGAGGTGAATGAACCTACAGCAAGTGATAATGGCCCCCTTACGGATCTCACTGAAATGCAAACCCTGGTTAGGGCCCTGATCCCTCATAGAATGAATTCCCATATGGGTCCATGCCACACCTAGGTTCAAACACATAATTACCTAACTCGTTTGAAAATACAGCTCAAAACAACTACTTATATTTGAAGTACTGTATTTACATGCCTTTGTAAAAACCAAATATTCTGCCAGATGGTATTTGAAATACATTTGGAAAGTACTAAATCAAAAGTAGCTGTATATGTATGGTTCATGCAAAGGCACGTTGGCGTCGAGGTTTTAACAGAGCTAAAGACCTGTTGCTAAGTGCTTAGTGTTTAGAAGGACAGGGTTTAGTACTGGTAGTGCTGTGAGTGTTGTAGAGAGTATCTCTCTCCTTCTCCTCCCTCACACATACAGTACCTTGTAAAAGGTTATCAGATGCCTTTTCTTATATTCATCTGGCCTTAGAACTGGGTGGTCTGTTTGACCCTAACCCCCCCATTGTCAAAGGTCATCATAGTACAGCGTGTCCTCAGACATGCATGCCATGTTTGAATCCAGGAATCCATGCTAAAAGACGCTGAAAGTGTACACATGTATAGGTTACGTACAGTAATAACTTACATCAAATTGTATCAGAATAACTAAATCAGCTGCTAATTGAACAAAAAAATATGTATTTGTAATTCTGCACTCCATAATGTATTAATTACTATCAGAAATTATAAACCTGATTGAAACAATTATTCCACAACACCAGTAAATACATACAAACTCAGTGGGTTGGCTCTGGTTCTGGGTAGGCAGCACAGTGGGTTGGCCCTGGTTCTGGGTAGGCAGCACAGTGGGTTGGCCCTGGTTCTGGGTAGGCAGCACAGTGGTTTGGCCCTGGTTCTGGGTAGGCAGCACAGTGGGTTGGCCCTGGTTCTGGGTAGGCAGCACAGTGATTTGGCCCTGGTTCTGGGTAGGCAGCACAGTGGGTTGGCCCTGGTTCTGGGTAGGCAGCACAGTGGGTTGGCCCTGGTTCTGGGTAGGCAGCAAAGTGGGTTGGCCATGGTTCTGGGTAGGCAGCACAGTGGCATGGCTCGGGTTCAGTTTAGCTGTGGTAGCTTGGTTCTGGCCAAGTCCAGTCCTGGACATTACAAGAGCCTGAGGGCGAGGAGTGTTTTATGAGGAAGATCACATCCTTGCTGAGGTGGGACAAAGTGAGAAGAAGCTCTAATCATTTCCTTTCCCATTTTCCCCATCACTGTGACATTCACCAGTCATTTTATCAGAAGGGTGAAAAGATTGATGGAATGTTGTGGCTTTACGCTTCAGCTGAAGATCTGTCTGTCTGAGCTGTTGATTTCAGTATTATTGTCAACAGACAATACACAGTGATATGCACACACACGCACACGCACACGCACACACACACACACACACACACACACACACACACACACACACACACACACACACACACACACACACACACACACACACAGCTGATAGCTTTAACATATCAAGTCCGGCTTAGTGTTTTACAGTCCTGGCCTTCCAGCATGACTCCTGAAATAGATATCACAGAGAACCAAATTTGGTGTGACTGTGCTGTCAAAGACAATCTCTCAGTTCCTCTATTTAACTCAAATTCTTGAATCACGTTTTACTACCAGTGGCTAAAATGTTGGCGAGAGCGTGAGACGCTGACACATTACTGTAAATATTTGTCCTCGTCTTTCATTCCGAGGTATTTGGAACCATGAATGCATTATTCACACTTATCTTTCATCAGTTCTTGGAATAGTGCTTGTTGACCTGTAAAACTGCTATTTCCAAGTATTTATAGCAGCACCCAGGAACGTAAGACACTCCCATGAATAACTAACTAACCCCGGGTAGCTGGGCGGGCCAGCACAATCAGCCTGTCTTCTTTCATCAGCCTCACAACATCACAACATCACACTGCTAGTGGAACACAGTGACTGTCACAGCATCTCACCCTGGCCCATTTAACACAGCAGCCCAGTGACGCCAAGGCACCCGGAGTATTTCATATTACAGCTCCTACGACAAAATAGCGCCTGGACTGTGCATTCAGCAGGTGTGGGAGCATGGCTCCCCTAGCTGCTGCAGCTATCTCAACATCACAACACTTAGTATTCAACAGTTCTCACCAGGCCCTAGATATTGTATGGATAGACAAGGGGGAACGCTTGGTGTCACATTACACTGTGTGTGTGTGTGTGTGTGTGTGTGTGTGTGTGTGTGTGTGTGTGTGTGTGTGTGTGTGTGTGTGTGTGTGTGTGTGTGTGTGTGTGTGTGTGTGTGTGTGTGTGTGTGTGTGTGTGTGTGTGTGTGTGTGTGTGTGTGTGTGTGTTGACATATGTTTCTTTACACATGCATGTTGTTTTTCAAGTTTTATATGTGTTAGTTTTAGCATGCCTGCGCACTTGTTTGCTTATACTATATGTAGCTCTATGGGTCTAATCTTGAGCTAGGGCAGGACAGATGCATTCAGATCATAGTAACTCCAAATGTACAGGAATGGACATATTAGGATAAATACCCATTCAGGATTCAGACAGAGAGCTAAATGATGTCATATGCCTGACATAAGCTCTGCAACAGGAGCGATGCCAAATGGTTTTCTAGATCTTCCTCTGTATCGTTTCCTCTGCCATTCTTTCTCACTCTCCCTATCGTTCCTTCTCATTCTCTACCAGGCCAAACCTCACAATAACAGCACAATGGTGGCACTGTTCTCTCTGTCCACAGAGACACAACACAGCTGCACTGAGACACATGGGACTGAGACAGACACCCATCAGTTATGTCATAGAAGCACACACACGGTGAGGTCCTCTCACACTTCCACATGCCGTTCATTTCACAGCTGTGGCCTTTAGCACAAAACAAACAGACACATATTTCCTTTACTGAAAGTATTCAAGTATTAACAACTAGGTGCTAAAACTAACACATATAAAACTTGAAAAACAACATGCATGTGTAAAGAAACATATGACAACACACACACACACACACACACACACACACACACACACACACACACACACACACACACACACACACACACACACACACACACACACACACACTATTAGCCCAGCACTAAGCCCAGACATGAAACCGGCCACAAAGTCCAGAAGTGACACCTTAGTCCAGGATTTCATTTTGTGAAATGGCGTTAGAAAAACACACGATGTAGCCAGTTGTTTGGGGGGCAAAAGGAGCAGACATCATAAAGGCAGGTTTTATTAGCTGTTGCTTGATTTGTTCCTGCAGCCCGTGGAGTGAGCTGCTAAATCAATGCATCCAGCTGTTCTCCCGGTCGGGCTCTCTGGACGCGCAGCAGGTGTATGGCCCACTACGCCTGGCTGTCACACACACCCGCTCACATAACAAATAATAATGGCCTCCACACACGGCCCATCCATCACCGTTATGGCCCGGCCCAGAGAGACCGCCACTCACACACTCACACAGGGGTCCCCCCGAGCACACACTCATGACATGAGGCATGTAGGTGTGCACACACAGCAGTGTGCATAAAGACACACGTTCACACACAGTCGCTGACATACACATAGAGTACACACTTTTGCAGACGCGAAAAAGATGCAAACACACAAACGCTTACATGTGTGCATACACACACACACACACACACACACACACACACACACGCACGCGCGGTCTGACGCAAAGGGGCTATCTATCATGGTTATGGCCCCGCTCCACTCAGAACTCTGCCTTACAGCAGGCCCGTAAACGACTTAAGCCAGTGAAGAAATTTTTTCCATGTACACCAAATGGGACCTTTTTCTCTCCCCCTCCGCTGCTGTTGTTATAGAGGATATCTGGAGTTTTCAGACAGAAAGGGAAAAAGAAGAGATCTAATACACTTATTTATTTGGGCTTTCCAAACACAATAGTCGAATTGTGGCGGGCCAAAATCAATTAGTCTTCCAAACAGCAGGGGTCCACATCTGGTGTAACTCTAAACTGGAGGCCATGGAGGGGTGGGGGAGGAACAGGGAAAGAGGTGAGGGATTCAGCAGGTGATGGCCTCAAACTCCACAATAATCTGAAGTGCAGAGAATGAGGAGGAGGAGGAGGAGAGTAGCTATGTGATATGCAGTACAGTACCTCATTATATCTGTCCAGATATAGCCCTGATCTACCATCATAGAAATACAATACATCCCTCCCCCCGTGTGTGTGACCTGCAGGATACTATCATGTGGAGACACTGGCAGGGAGAGGGACATGTCCCGATACAGATCCAAACAGCTGCTCCACAGTTGCCCTCTTTCACACATGAAACAGTGGAGAACAGTGTGTGTGTGTGTGTGCGTGTGTATGTGTGTGTGTGTGTGTGTGTGTGTGTGTGAGACACATGAAAGAGTAAGGCAGCAAAAGGCATCACTAAGAAATATTCAGTGCCTCGTAAATCAGTGCTGTACTGGTGCATAGCTTTAACAGAACCAGACACATGCACAACAGTGTGTGTGTGTGTGTGTGTGTGTGTGTGTGTGTGTGTGTGTGTGTGTGTGTGTGTGTGTGTGTGTGTGTGTGTGTGTGTGTGTGTCTCATTCTTTTAGAGACAAAGTCAGACAAAGTACCCACTATTCTGTCCTATAGGGACAGTCACATAATGTAACCTAACTGTAATCCGATCAAGTGTTGGCAGGTCGGTTGACATTCATCATGGTAAAGCAATGTTTCAATTCTCTGACTGTGGAGGTTGTTGGTTTGCCGTTGAGTTGCATAGATACTACCCATGGTGCAATGGACCCTGTTGGTTGTCCAACGAGGGTCTTGAACTGACTAGAAAACCTTTAGGAGCCCCTGTCACTATGCACTTCCTTCTTCTATGGACCTGTATTTAAGGTGTGCAGTTGTTGTTCTATGCAATGCGACCCTTTTAGGCAGGGTCAAGGGATGTCGGGGAAACAGGTCATTATGAGAAGTTGTTGTTCTATGCAATGCGACCCTTTTAGGCAGGGTCAGGAGATGTCGGGGAAACAGGTCATTATGAGAAGTTGTTGTTCTATGCAATGCGACCCTGTTAGGCAGGGTCAAGGGATGTCGGGGAAACAGGTCATTATGAGAACTTGTTGTTCATTTACCTACCTGATTAAATACATCAAATAATGAATACAACAGAATGGATGTGAGGTGTGAACTTCTTGGAAAAATATGTTTCTATTCAGGAGTTATCCATGTGTGGATACCTACCTCTACTTCATCCCACTAAGGAAAACCCAGGATGTATCATTAGTTCCCATCTCAATGGTTTTTAAATAGCTTGTACTGTATATTAAAGTCGTCATGATTTTTTTTTCTTACAAAAATTCCACTATTAAACATGTTGCATGTTGTACCCCTGAGAGTTAACACATTTTATATGTGACATTTAATTTCCTTAACATAACAGCTCTACTCAGGTTGACTTCAACAGGGGCTCAGTTTACCCTGATATATTATCTGATATATCATCTGCCGTGAACCAGGTCCTCTGGTCTAATTAAACTACCGCTCCGGACTAGAGGAAATTGTAAAGAATGAAACAACTGACTACTGAATTAATACGGCCTCATGAGAGAATGACTGTGTGGTGTACGAGTGTGTGCATACTGTATGGGATTGGCTCTCTTTATAACCCTTGTTTATTTTATTTTCAGGTGCAGCTGCCCAGGGGTAGGTACAGTTGAAAGGGAAGCTGACATTTTGTTTTGAAGCTAAGGCCTTTTTTGGAAACCTTGGTTTTGCTAAGAAGGTATCACTTATAATGAAATGATGACTCTGAGGTCACTTTGTTAATTGTTTTGTGTTATAGCCTCTCTCCATGTTTCGTGCAGAGCTAACGCTAACTTGATTTATGGAAATTGGGAGAGAAATAAAATAAACAGTGAATTGTGATCTGCCTCGGACCCTCCTTCCATGTTCTTCCACTTAATCCCAAACTATAAGAACCTGTGTAGGCTATGGTAGAAGTATGCTCTTGGTGTAAACCTAGGGTGAGGCAGTCAGATCTATTCTACTGAATTTAGTTTAGTCACAACCCCTTTCGGCCAGGGTGTATGACACACACACAAAACAGTGCATTGGGAAAGTAATCAGACCCCTTGACTTTTTCCACATTTAGTTACATTACAGCCTTATTCTAAAATTAATTTAATATTTTTTTTCTCATCAATCTACACACAATACCCCATATTGACAAAGCAAAAACAGGTTTTTATACATTTTATAAAAACTGAAATATACATTTACTTAAGAACTCAGGCCCTTTACTCAGTACTTTGTTGAATAACCTTAGGCAGCAATTAGCCTCGAGTCTTCTTTGGTATGATGCTACAAGCTTGGCACATCTGTATTTGGGGAGTTTCTCGCTTTCTTCTCTAGAGATCCTCTCAAGCTCTGTCAGGTTGGATCAGGAGCATTGCTGCACAGCTATTTTCAGGTCTCTTCAGAATGTTTGACCGGGTTCAAGTCCGGGCTCTGTCTGGGCCACTCAAGGACATTCAGAGAATTGTGTCGAAGCCACTCCTGCATTGTCTTGGCTGTGTGCTTAGGGTTGTTGTCCTGTTGGAAGGTGAACCTTCGCCGCAGTCTGAGGTCTTGAGTGCTCTGGAGTAGGTTTTCATCAAGGATATCTCTGTACTTTGCTCTGTTCATCTTTGCCTCGATCCTGACTAGTCTCCCAGTCACTGCCTCTGAAAAACAACCCACAGCATGATGCTTCACCACCATGCTTCACCGTAGGGATGGTGCCAGGTTTCCTCAAGATGTGATGCTTGGCATTCAGGCCAAAGAGTTCAGTCTTGGTTTCATCAGACCAGAGAATCTTGTTTCTCATGCTCTGAGAGTCTTTTAGGTGCCTTTCAGCAAACTTTTACTGTGCCTTTTACTGAGTAGTGACTTCCGTCTGGCCAATCTACCATAAAAGTCAAGGGGTCTGATTACTTTCCCAATGCACTGTTTTGGTGGAGTGCTGCAGAGATGACTGTCCTTCTGGAAGGTTATTCTGGAAGGTTCTTACGTTTAAGAATGATGGAGTTCTTGGGGACCTTCAATGCTGCAGAGATGTTTTGGTACCCTTCCCCAGATCTGTGCCTCGACACAATCCAGTCTCGGAGCTCCACGGACAATTCCTTCGATCTCATGGCTTGGTTTTTGCTCTGACATGCACTGTCAACTGTGGGACTTATATAGAGAGGTGTGCCTTTCCAAATCATGTCCAATCAATTGAATTTACCACAGGTGGACTCCAATCAAGTTGTAGAAACATCTCAAGGATGATAAATTGAAACAGGATGCACCTGAGCTCAATTTCGAGTCTCATAGCAAAGGGTCTGAATACTTATGTAAATATGGCATTTCTGTTTGTTTTTTTCTAAAAAAATGTTTTCGCTTTGTCATTATGGGTTATTGTGTGTTGATTGCTGTGGAATTTGTATTTATTTAATCAATTTTAGAATAAGGCTGTAACGTAACAAAATGTGGAAAAAGTCAAAGGGTCTGAATGCTTTCTGAAGGCACTGTAAGTATGTATAACTTTGTGAAGGTATTTAAAAAGGTAGTATTATTTGTATGTGTGGATGTGTTTGTAGATGAGGGCTAAAAGGATCACGTTTGCTGACTTTTTAGCCTGGTACACACTAAAATATATTTGAAGTGAATTTACAAGACGTATCGTTTTCCCATCAGTGCACTGCAGTCTCCAGACAGTGGCTATCATCACCTACCTTCTAATCTACAGGCTTGTTCTTAACCAAGTATCTATAAGGACCAAACTAATCCCTGCACTCTCACTGCTTCCTCCTTCTCTCCCGCTAGTGTCCTGTCTATTTCCGCTGCTGCAACTCATCTGCTCCTGAGACTCTCAAGTTCTACCTGTATGTCTTTCCATTAATCCCAGGGACCAGTTTTATGCCATGGAGCGGAGGAGAAGGAGAGGGAGTTGAGGGAGGTGAGGGAAGTGAAGGGGAGAGGATAAGGGAGGTGAGGAAAAAGGGAAGTGGTGATGCTAATCCCCATAAATCTCCCCCATGCCATAGTCAGAGAAGAACGGGAGCTATGGGAGACCTTGAGGCATTTGTCCATCCGTGGCGCTGTCCCTCTCCTCTTCCTCTCCGTCTTCATCACAACAGACAGGGTGTATATATAGCGAAGGGGAATGTGGGGGCAGGGTTGTCCAGGGACAGGGATACCTAGGCATTTTCTGAGAGGGACCAAGGGACGGTTGTAAATTAGCATGGAGGATACTTGAGTTATTTGATCTAATAATTCTTACAGTATAAAGAAAAAGAGCTAGTACACTTGTCGAGGAAACCCCAAATAATTTGTCTTCCCTACACCCAAAAACTTCAAGAACTGTTTTTAAAAGAGGACAATTATGAAAAGTTCCTGTACATCAAACAAACTGGAGACTATTTACGATCGAACTGTATGCACATTGTAAAGCACACAGCTGGCATAGCCATTCTGACTCACATAGCAATTACAGTGAATCAAAACGGGTTCTCTTGTTTTCAGTGGCACTAATGACTCAGTTAATGTACCTGTTAACAATGTCTTCAGTTGACCTCTATCACACAAAAGCTATAACCTACAGTACTTGCTGAGAATGAGTGTTTTAATAGGATATAGGGCCATTATTGGATCTCTTTGTTCCCTTGTGTAATTTGGATTATTATACTGTATGTGCTCATCTCTCATCTCTCTGGGTATCCAGCATAACCTCCGTCTCCTTCTCTTCTTGGCGAGGGACACCTAGGTCAAATACATGTTAATGTAAGAGCAGATGCTGGGAGATGAGAAGAAAGTATAAGGAGTGAATATTTAATGAATCAACAGGAAACAAAACATGAACAGCGTCTGGACAAGGGACACATAACAACATTAATGCTGACTTGGGAAAGAAACTGAGGAAGTGACAGATATAGGGGAGGTAATCAATAACGTGATGGAGTTCAGGTGAGTCCGATGAAGAACTGTTGTTCTTAACGATGGCGACAGGTGTGAGTCAGCCTGGCGACCTCAAGCGCCAGAGAGGGAGATCAGGAGAAGACGTGACAGTCAAATACTTTGGAATGCTTGAGCTGTGCATTATTTAGCTTGTCCTGTACAATGGAACCAATGAATAGTCCCAAAAGTGCAAGCTAAATCAAGCGCACCTCAAGTATTTGGCAGATGTGTAAACTAGGTCTGCTGTGGAATTTCCCGGTCTGATCCGCAGACAGCAAGATACTAGTACGTTATAGTTTTGTGCAGAGCCATTGATGAATGTACACTGTTAAGGGGTGTGAGATGAAAAAGTCTGGAATCCGAAAATATAGCAAATAATTACTGGTGACAGGTTAATTATAGATCTTTGTTAACATTTTAGAAAGTAAAATTAGGTATGCCTATATTTTCTGAGGGTAGTTACATGTAGTTCAAGATGATTTCCAGCATATGACATATTTGTGCCAGTTTCTGTTGCCTAGGAGATGTGCTATTGTGTATATTTAGATCAGTAAAACTTATTCTTTGGCCACTTATATGGTATCATTCCTTGTCTCACCTGCCTCCAGGAAGATAGTTTTATGATGCAAAGTACAGTAACTTTAGTACAAACTCAGAATAAAAACAATGGTTGACCAAAATATTATACAGATTTTACTGTAATGTGGATAACACTTCCTAGAAAGCTAACAGAAATATGAGGCAACAAGCCAAATTAAATTCCTAATTTGATATAACAATGTAATTACTCCTTATCAATAAAAGCTACATATTCAATTTCATTATCATTAGCTGTGGTAGCTCTTCACTCCTAGTAACATGAGCACACCTGGCCAAACTATATATCCAGACTGACCAGAGCCTTGACAAGAGTCACTAGACTCAATGTCACAAGAGAACACATTTCAAACTTTGCTTTTTAGGGGGAGGTAGTTGCAGAATGAAGAACAGAGAATTCCCACACAATGTGAACACCACTGGGCTTTATGAGATGATAAACTCCTGAAAAGCCTTTACAAGACAGAAAACTGTCATGAGAGTTAAGTGGTCAATGACTTATCTTAACAGCAAAGTGATACAGCTCTGTTGGCAGACAAAGATACGGTTTAGGGATGATAAGGAACCCGTTCTGGCTTGGGGGAGAAGGTGAGAGGAAGCATTTTATTCAGGCATGACAAAGCACGTACATTTGTAAAAGCCAGAGATCTGTTAGCTAGCGGCTGGCACAGCTACAGTAACAACATGAAAGAGTCTGACACAAAGTGATGTGTGCACACAAAACTTCAACCACAACTGTTTTGCCGGTAGCAGCAAATTTAGAAGAAGGATTTACTTGCAATAATATACGACATGACCAAAGGTATGTGGACACCCGCTTGTCGAACATCTCATTCCCAAATCACAGGCATTCATATGAAGTTGGTCCCCCTTTTGCTGTTCACTCTTGTGGGAAGGCTTTTCACTAGATGTTGGAACATTCAGGGACTTGCTTCCTTTCAGCCACAAGCATTACTGAGGTCGGGCACTGATGCTGGGCGATTAGGCCTGGCTCGCAGTCGGCGTTCCAATTCATCTCAAAGGCATTCTATTAGGTTGAGGTCAGGGCATGTGCAGGTCAGTCAAGTTCTTCCACACCGATCTCGCCAAACCATTTCTGTATGGACCTCGCTTTGTGCATGGGAGGATTGTCATGCAAAAACAGGAAAGGGCCTTCCCCAAACTGTTGCCACAAAGTTGGAAGCACAGAATCGTCTTGAATGACATTGTATGCTGTAGTGTTAAGACTTCCCTTCACTTGAAATAAGGGGCCTAGCCCAAACCATGAAAAACAGCCTGCAACCATTATTAGTCCTCCACCAAACTTTACAGTTGGCACTATGCATTGGGGCAGGTAGCGTTCTCCTTGCATCCTCCAAACACAGATTAGTCTGTCAGACTGCCAGATGGTGAAGCATGATTCATCACTCCAGAGAACGCGTTTCCACTGCTCCAGAGTCCAATGGCGGCGAGCTTTACACCACTCCAGCCGACTCTTGCATTGCGTATGGTGATCTTAGGCTTGTGTGCTGCTCCTCGGCCATTGAAACCCATTTCATGATGCTCCCAACAAAGAGTTTTTGTGCTGACGTTGCTTCCAGAGGCAGTTTGGAACTCTGTAGTGAGTGTTGCAACCGAAGACAGAGGTCTTTTACTCTACGTGCTTCAGCACTCTGTGGTCCCTTTCTGTGTGCTTGTGTGGCTTACAATTTTATGGCCCTTGTCGCTCCTAGAGGTTTCCACTTCAAAATAACAGCACTTGACAGCAGCTCTAGCAGGGCAGAAATTTGATGAAGTGACTTGTTGGAAAGGTGGCATCCTATGACAGTGCCACATTCAAAGTCACTGAGCTCTTCAGTAAGGCCAATTTACTACCATTGTTTGTCTATGGAGATTGCATGGCTGTGTGCTTGATTTTATACACCTGTCAGCAACAGGTGTGGCTGAAATAGCCAAATCCACGGATTTGAAGGGGTGTCCACATACTTTTTATATATATAGTGTATGTTATATTATAGGTGGTTGTTTTAGCTGAATGGACTTTCACATAAGTGGCTCTGGGTAAGAGTAGCTGCTTTTCTCTCACCTTCCTGCGGAAAGGGTTCTTCGATTTAAACCATGACCCCTACTCATGTTCCATCTCGGACAGTGGAGAATGGTGAGGGTGTGCATGTTACTGGGAACCAGGTTGCTGGCTAAAATTAAGGAAATAATTTGAATAAAAAGAATGCCTGAATCCAAGAAAAGTTGTGAATTTTCCCTCTGTTCAATGTCAAAGTGACATAGTTGCAAAGTGATGAGATAACCCTGTAGGGCACTGCACTGTGTGCTTTATAATGAAAACATTTGGGTCAGAAGAATTTAAAGGTTGAGACTCAATAAATTAGACCACCAAAGTATTGACTGAGTTTTGTTGCTTACTTCAGGAAATATCATATTATCACATCAAAAAAAATATTTTGTCTTGGGTATGGGGTGTTGTTTGTAGATTGATGAGAGGAAAACAAAACAATTGAACCCATTTTAGAATAAGGCTGTAAATGTAACAAAATGTGGGAAAAGTCAGGGGTCTGAATACTTTCCGAATCTGTTAAAGCAAAGCCACAAAGGAATCAGGCCATTGTCTATACTTAATTTCTGAAGACTAAAGGTGTCTTGTGTTTCATGAAGTGCCACAAGGTTTTGATTTGATTTGATTTGGATCTCTTTTAGTCCTCATTTGGACTAATCTTCCAAGAGTCCTTAAATATTAATATACAATTTATAATCTGAACACATTTTCACATGTAAACCCACTGTTACAAACAGACATAATACACTAACATATTGACCAGATAAATACTCAGTCTAAGAAGATATTGATCCCTCATCTACTATAGTCCAACACAACATTTCTACGTATTATATTGAAATGGTTTTAAAGTATTGTTTAAATTTATATATTGAGAGGTTTCTGGTTTGCTCAGTTAAATTATTCCATTTCTTTATTGCTCTAAATCCAAATGTTATTTTGCCTATTTCTCTTTTCTGGATAGCACATAGATGGTGGACTGTCTATTCCTAACATTTACTGAATGTCTGTCTCTTACCGAATGATTACCGCTGTGAATAGAGTTTGGCTGTTTTAAATGGTGTATATTATGAAATAAAATAAGCATGTTTTTTTCAATTATGTTGTTGATTGATGACCAACCAAGAGCATTGTGCGTGACTACAACAGAAGAACCGTATCACCACCTTAAAACAATCCTTGCTGCTTTGTTCTGTGCAATCTGCAGCCTTCTAATTTCACTTGCTGACGCATTTCCCCAGACCACATAACAGTAATTCACCTGACTCTCAATTAATGCTTGGGTTATTTGCTTAAGAATCTTTCCCAGTAAATATTTAGCTATCCTTCTGATCATGCATGCTGTTTTAACATATATATATTTTTTTACATAGATTAGTTATTTAAGATGACCGTGATAAGCAGTTGTCTAGCTGCACTCCTAGTTGTTTGGTTTCTGCCACTTCCTCAATTTGTACTCCCCCCATACTTAATTGTATCCCATGCTGTGTTGGTCTTTTCTTAGAGGAACATACAAACATAACTTTGGTTTTCTTGGTGTTTAAAACAAGTTTGTTCCGGCAAACCCACTCCCTGAAATTCTCCAAATCTCCTTGTAAAGCTTGCTGTACCTGTTGAACCGATTGTCTTGCTGTATAAATTGTAGTATCATCTGCAAATATAGTAGCTTGAGTTACAGATAAGGCATAAGGAAGGTCGTTGGTAGATATTAAATAAAGATGTGGCCCAAGGCAACTGCCCTGCAGTATTCCACAGCTTAAAGCATGACGGGAAGAAAATGACTGTTTCCTGTCAGTTAGATATGACTGCACCCAATTCAATGCTACCTCCTTAAAACCATAATGCATTCATTTTGTCAAAATTATTTCATGCTGATTGGCTGTAATCAGATCATTCTTTTCCATGTACTTCCATATTTTTCTACTCACAATACCCTCCAATATCTTACTGAGTGTAGGGAGTAGACTAATTGGTCTACTATTGGCAGGAGTAATGGGTTCTTTGCTGTCTTTCGGGAATAGGACACAGTTTCGCATGCTTGCATACAGTATATTTGTAAACATCCCCTTTTCCAGTGACCAATTAAATATGTATCTCAGTGGAGCTGCAATCCGGGGAGCAGCACAGTGAAGCAAAAAATGTTGTCCATAAGACCATAACCTGTAGATTTACCATCAGGGAATGACTTCAATAGGTTTGACACCTCCTCCACTGACACCTTTTGTAGACTAAAAGAGCAGATCTTATTGCTCATAATATGATCATCAATACATTGGACAATAGCTTGTTTGGAAGAATGAATGTTTACATTATTGCTCAGTCAATTAATTTTTCTTTGTAAAAAAAAAGCTGCAAAATGATTGGCAATATCAACCGGTTTTGTTATTGTTCTCCCGCCAACCTCCACACTAGATGGGCATGATGAGATAAATGTACCAAGTAGGCCTTTACCTGTATTCCATGCCTTTTTTGAATCAAATCAAAGTTTATTTGTCACGTGCACAGAATACAACAGGTGTAGTAGACCTTACAGTGAAATGCTTACTTACAGGCTCTAACCAATAGTGCAAAAAAGGTATTAGGTGAAGAATCGGTAAGTAAAGAAATAAAAACAACATTAAAAAGACAGGCAATATCCAGTAGCAAGGCTATAAAAGTAGCGAGGCTACATACAGACACCGGTTAGTCAGGCTGATTGAGGTAGTATGTACATGTAGATATGGTTAAAGTGACTATGAATATATGATGAACAGAGAGTAGCAGTAGCGTAAAAGAGGGGTTGGCGGGTGATGGGTGGGACACAATGCAGATAGCCCGGTTAGCCAATATGCGGGACCACTGGTTGGTCGGCCCAATTGAGGTAGTATGTACATTAATAATTTTTACAATCAATAAAAGCATTTTTGTAAAGTAACGTTTTTTTCTTACGATTGAATTTAACTGCATAATTACGTAATGTTCTATAATTCTGTTAATCAATTTCTAGTTCTGATTTGGCTGCTAAGACTTTTGCCATATTTCTTTGAGAAAAAGCCTCACCCAGTTCATCATCAATCCATGGAGATGGACGAGCACCAACTGTTCTCTTTCTTATAGGGGCATGATGGTCCATTACCTCCATGAGCAAATCAATAAAATATTCTGTAGCGTGATTTAAATCATCCTCTAGATAAATCAGCTCCCAGGGCATAGCAGCCAAATCATTTTGAAATAGGTCATGATTAAATGTTTTAAGATTTCTCTTGACCACAATCCTAGAGAACCTTGGTGTTCATGGTTATGGTCACAATATTATGGTCTGTCCAGCCCACTGGCATTGATCTGGCTTTAAAACATTGCAATGGAATATTACAGAAGATCAGATCAATTAATGTGTCTGAGCTATATGCAACCCTTTCCTTATCAAGTGGAGATCACTAGAGCATGTATTCATTATAGTTTAAGTTGTCATGATACACTACAACACACAAACTCAGTTTTAAACATTACATTAAAATAACCAGGGAGTTACTCTAGAGTCCCGATACAGTTGCCCATTGATGTAAAGTTTATCCATCACCATGGAGACTCATTGATTCAGGCAATGCTTTTTCTTTTTTTCTCCTTTCATTGATCTCAGTGGGGAAGTGATAATTCATTCCAAAATCAGTGTTTCTGAGTTCTCTGCCCCTGCTCTTCATCATTTCCTTTTGCTTAAATTTGTCTAAACATGCAATAATAGCCTGGGGCCCATTCCCAGAGGCCTTACCTATTCTATGGACTCTGGAGAAAGTGGCATTACGCACAACATCAGTGGGCAGTTTCAGTTGAGTTGACAAAGTATCGGACAGTGTCCTCACAGCTTCTGCTGTGGTAATTCTCCGTATCCCTGAAAATATTAGATTGTCCCGCGTTGATCGACACTGTACATCAAGTAAGGTTTCTTTTAGTTGTTTGTTTTCCCTTTGCACCATCTCCACCTTGCCATGAATAGAGTCTACAGTAGCTTTCAGCTCCGTGTTTCTCTTTCCTTAGATCATCAATCTGACGTTGGCTGAATTCTAGACTGGCACAATGCATTGATGTCCTCTCGTAATATATCAAAGATATCAGGTTGGACAAGCCTTTCATTGAGTCCTTGAATCCTCCGAAACCAGCGACACGTTTCTTTGAGTTCGTAAGTATCTCTCGTCAATGAATCGTTCAAGCTCTTCAATGGATTCTGAATCATCCAGCGTGTTTGCAGGCAGAGTAAAACAAAAAGAACAAAACAACGTTAACTTAGCTAGCCAAATAAACCAACACATTTTTTTGTAGGTTTTTAGCATCTGCTTAAAACTCGCTGAGGGGAGGGAAGGTGGTGAGTCGTGGTGAGGCGTAACCATCAAAACAATGCAATTGTTTCAATACACAGAGCGACTATGAGCTTGCTTCTGTTCAATCCCAAGAAGCCCTGCATGGCTATGAAAACACCTCCATACATCTCAACAGAATCAAAAAGCAGGAGACAACCAGCAAAGTACACATTTTAGTGTCCCAGTCAAGATACGAACACAGCAAGGAAATCAAAATGCATCTTCCAAGCTTTTTCCTTTTGGCCATGCTGGTTGCAAAGAGCAGTCAACTACAATTAAGTGAATGCAGAACGAACTTAAGACACCCAGAATACACTGATATCTCAGTAACTTAAAGGTTTAAATTCCCCCTCAATACGACCAATTATTGTGGTAGCCTTTTCAGGACAACCAGCGTTCCAGGCACAGGGATATTTTCTGACTTCTCCAACATCCAGACAGTCAACATCAGTGGTGTGGTCTGATCATCTGACTGACACCTACAACGCTGAGCTATCACTACTCCTGCACCTATCCCCTAGAGTACCTGATCAACAACACCCTGATTGATGTCAGCATCCTCCATTGCAGTGAAGGACAACAATGGTAGTTTCATCAGCACTTTGAGCCTTGAACTCAACCACACTACTCCCATGGTCATTCCGAAACTGGGTATTGAGCTGAGAACCAAAGTCTATGTGCAAGTCAAGGCAACCAACCTGACCTCCCAGTACCATGTGCTCCTGGACCGATGCTACCCCTCCATTTCTCCTCCACTCACTAACTCCACTTACTTCAACCTGTTTGTCGCCAGCAACAAGGACCAGATGACCATGCAGGAAAACGAAGATATTCCTAATGCCTGCTTCTCCTTCCCGGCCTTCCGCTTCATTGAGCAGCAGAATGAGACCGTGCCCACCTACTTCGTCCACTGCATCACCCGTCTCTGTCAGAGGAGCACCTGCAGTAAGATCAAGCATTGTAACAATAGGAGGAGAAGGAGTGTTCCTGAAACTGTAGATGGAGTGACAGAGTACAAAACCATCACTTATCCTCCCATTACCACCAAAGCAGAGACCATTGTAGCATCAAAAGAACAACTCATGGGCAGCAACAACTCTAACTCCACAACTCTAACTCAACAACTCTAACTCAACAACTCTAACTCCACAACTCTAACTCAACAACTCTAACTCAACAACTCTAACTCAACAACTCTAACTCCACTTCAAGTCTTGGAGTGGCAGTGGGCTTCCTGACCTTCACCTGCATCCTCTCCATCTGTCTTCTACAGCAGGCTCAACCATTACAGGCTCAACCGTCTGCCTGTCTCAGAACTCCGATGGAGGACTGACTTATTCAGATTTGTTTACTTTAGGGCAAGAGCAAAAATGTTGTTTCGTAGATGTGGTTTAGCATAATCTGCCAGACATTAGCAATAATGAATGTGTACAGTACATACTTAAAAGATTTAGGGAAGAGGATAAAACGCATATTTTAGAAAGTGTTAAAAAAAAACGAAAGTGTAGTATGTGCAGTAGGATAACAGAATGTTTAATTCCCTTGATTAGATCTGGAGAACATATGCCGTTTAAATTGCAAAAAAAGATAATCCTAAAATGAATTGTCTGTTTGTCACAAAATATATACATTTATTCAGAGGCTAGACTTTGTGTGAAGTCTGTGGCGTTTCAAAAGTGAACTAACTGTACCCTTCAAAAGTATTGTTTATTGATATTTATTAAAATGAGCTAACTGCTTTATCCTAATAAACATATTGCCACCTGCAGATCTATGTCAAAATGGCCTGAGTCCAGAATTTGTATCACGTTTAAGGTAAGACACAGGTGCAGACAGTGTCGAATGAACAAAAGTGTATTATTCGAACAGAAGCAGGCAGAAAGACAGGTCAAGGGCAGGCAGAGGACAGTAATCCAGATAGGTGTGGCAAAGGTACAAGGTGGCAGGCAGGAATGGTCAAAACCTAGAAACAAGAAAACAGAAACTATAGCAAAGACAGGCGCAAGGGGGAAAACTGTTGGTAGGCTTGATGAACAAAACAAACTGGCAACAGACAACAGAGAACACAGGTATAAATGCACATGGAATAATGGGGAAGATGGCCGACACCTGGAGGGGGGTGGACACAATCATAAAGAGAGGTGAAACTGATCAGGGTGTAACAATTTGTATTCATTACCACATTCCTATGGGTTTAAGATTAAGACATCACATTTCATGTCAATCCACAATATGTCCACACTCATAACATAACAGATGTCATCTTACTCACAATGAGTGGTTTATGTATTCATTCAAATTATATACATAGTTTAAAGTAAATATCAATGACATCTGTTTTGTTTAGAGTAGACAATACATTCCAGGAAAAGAGCTCAATATCCCACTTCTAACTCCAATGTAATACATTCAGGGCAGCACACTATGCAATTATGGCATTTACCCACATATACTGTACTGCAGAAAGGATTATAAGTGACTGCATTGTCCTTAAATCACCACAGAAGTAGGGAAAATGTGACTATTAGCCACAGTGGCAAAGGTTATTGAGAATAGACCAGGTGGGTGCTACATACTGCTGGTGGAAGAGGGGAGTTTACCCCTTATATCTGTCAAGTGCTCTGATATTCTACATAAAGGTCCAGAAACTCTCAAGAATTATTAAGCAGCGAATGTAGCTACCAATATCACTATTTAGATTTTTCAGGTTTCAATGACAGTACATCAATTATTTGCCAGGAATCATTCATAAAAAATGAACATAGGAAAAATGAATTACTTATTTTGTTTGAACGACTTAATTGTTATTATGTCTAATTAGGCCTCATTGGTTATATAAATCTTCTTCAGGCTAGGGTCTATATTTCTCCACTTCCTGTCTGACTGACACACCCAAAGTAAACTGCTAGTTACTCAGGCCCAGAAGCCAGGATATGCATATAATTGGTAGCATTGGATAGAAATCACTTTGAAGTTTGTAGAAATGTTAAAATAATGTATGAGACTATAACACAATTGATATGGTAGGAGAAAATCCAAAGAAAAAGACTCTAGTTAATATTCTACTTTCTAACATTAGATATTTATTTTCTATTTTGAAGGACATGAAATGTATTAACGGATGTTTTAGGTAGGCGATACATAGTAATATGTATTTTAGTTTTTCTTGGAATAGAAACACCATAATATAATCAATTTGATTAAGCTAAAATATCCTAAATAAATCGTAAATAATAAAGGCCAGCTTCTTTTCATAAATAAAAGGGAATAAATGATCTCAAACTGCACCGGTCAAATGATATTCGCACAGAAGCAAGCACCAACAAGCTTCACATTGAGCGTGGGCTACTGCCATGTAGCTAGCTAGATAATAATAATGATTATTATAATAATAATAATAATAATATTTCATTTGTACAGCAAATGTTCCACACTCAATGTGCATAAGGGAGAAAGCAAAACAAAAACAAAAACAGCAACAATACATAAAAAAAAGTATAAAAAACAATACAATAAACCATTGACTACTAATGCAAAATATAGACTTGAAAGAGATTATGTGATCAAGCATTAAAAGTTAGCTTGAATAGGTAGGTCTTTAGTTGTGTTGTAGACAGGGAAATTAAAGCGGAAATGTTGATAGAGCATTCCAGAGCTGAGGGGCCACATGTGAGAAGGCCCTGTCACCTATGTTGGCACAGGTTTGTGGCTGGTGTGACTAGGTTGTGTAATGATGGAAGTGTGCATGCTGGGGAGTAGTTATCTAGAAGTTGGCATATGTATGTAGGTAGAGCCTTCAAGGTGGGCAGCAGAATCTTAAATGTAGTCCTGTATTGAACAGTAAACCAATTGTGATGGAATTTTTTGTGTAGTTTATGAGAGCATCCTGGCTGCTCCGTTCTGGATCATCTAGAGTTGAGACAGGAACCTTGCCCTTACAGATACTACTGGGCTGGCTAGTATTTACCAGCGGTGTTTAGCTAGTGGCTAAATAGAGTTAGGGTAGACCCCAAAATACTAATTTTAGTATTTGGGGAATAAAGTTGAACTACTCAAGCATAACAATGTGAATACATTTTGTTGTTGTTGTAGTTGCAGCCCTAGATGATTGTCACAGTTAAAAGGATGATTGAGCTTATTTCCATGAAATACATTTTACCTTGAGTTGTCTTGATAAGATAGAGATGGCATCTACAATAACCCATTATTGACTTTGTTGCTCCACATGCTAACAGTTTGCCCTCCTCATAAAACTGGTGGTCAACACCCTCACCCATCATATTAATTGCATGCCAAAATAAACACTCTAAACTAGGGTACATCGATATCTATTGGTTTATTTGTTAAAAATGCTAGCAGTTGATGACAGTGAATAGTGTGGATTTCTCTGTGGGTCCATACTCTTGCTTAAACCTCAGGTGTAAACCTTTTCATACAAAAATGTTTAGTGCTAGATTTTCCCATCAGAAAAATTGTCACATTTAACCACTATGCTAACACCACCAGCTGACCAGGTACAGGACCTCCTATGTGTGAGAAAAACATGTATGGGCCTGATCACAGAATTACATAGAATTACTATTAATTCAATAGGATCTCTGTGGACCTAGTCATAAAGATTTGTCTTGAATCTTTTAAAACAAATGACCTTTTATTGTGGCATAAACACAACCAGTTATGATGTTGTCATCTGATTGTCAAACGATCACTCCAAAGTGCTCCATTACTGCTACCTGCGCATGTTCATCCACTCACAACATATTTACAGCCTCCAAACAGTGGTGAATGGAAAGAGACATCTGTTACACAAAACACCAAAAAGTGTGATGACATTTGTCCATTGTCACTAGGCCAGAATTTATGCATTCACTGTTGTCCGCGCATGTTGGTGTCGGCCACTCATCCCTGTCTTGGCAAAATGTCAGTGTTTTCTTTGAACCACATTGCATTTTAGAGTGTATACCACCCGTTTACAAGTCCATTCGCTCATTCGTCGAGCCTCTGACATGCGGTAATGACAAATAATGGTGTAATAGCCTACATTTTTAAAATATTTTTTAAATGTATTATTGTAATAATGGCGTACCCCCACTATTTATTTTGCCGGGGCGCAGTACCGGACCATACCGGCTTAGTTTAACCCCTGCAAATAATAATGTATATTACATATATACCATAGACATGTACAATTAACAGTGCAACGTTTAACATTATTCAAATGATCTACTTCGTCACATATGCATTATTTGACTGAAGGACGAGCAGGACTTTTCTTTATCCGTAAAAGCACATGGCTGTGAATGACAAAAAGGAGCAAAACGTGCCTATTGAATTTTGTCAAGTAGTAAGGATGCATCATGCATTCGGAAAGTATTCAGACCAACTACTTCTACATTTAGTGACGTTACAGCCTTATTCTAAAATGGATTAAATAAATTTAAAAAATCCTTGTTAATCAACACACAACCCCCCACAATGACAAAGCAAAAACAGGTTTTTAGGAATTTTTGTAAAAAACAGAACATATTCAGGCCCATTGAAATGAGGCTCGAAATTGAGCTCAGGTGCATCTTGTTTTCATTGATCATCCTTGAGATGTTTCTACAACATGTTTGGAGTCCACCTGTGGTCAATTTGATTGATTGGATACGATTTGGAAAGGCACACACCTGTCTATGTAAGGTCCCCCAGTTGACAGTGTATGTCAGAGAAAAAAAAAGCCATGAGGTCGAAGGAATTGTCTGTAGAGCTCCGAGACAGGATTGTGTCGAGGCACAGATCTGGGGAAGGGTGCCAACAAATGTCTACAGCATTGAAGGTCCCCAAGAACACAGCACTCCACCAATCAGGCCTTTATGTTAGTGGCCAGACGGAAGAAATTCCTCAGTAAAATGCACATGACAGCCCGCTTGGATTTTGCCAAAATTCACCTAAAGGACTCTCGGACCATGATAAGCAAGATTCTCTGGTCTAATGAAACCATGATTGAACTCTTCAGCCTGAATGCCAAGCGTCACATCTGGAGGAAAGAGTCATCTTCTAACAGGACAATGACCTTAAGTACATAGCCAAGACAACGCAGGAGTGGCTTCAGGGCAAGTATCTGAATGTCCTTGACTGGGCCAGCCAGAGCCCAGACTTGAACCCGATCTAACATATCTGGAGAGACCTGAAAATAGTTGTGCAGCAACGCTTCCCATCCAACCTGACAGAGCTTGAGAGACTCTGCAGAGAAGAATGTGAGAAACCCCCCAAATACAGTTGTGCCAAGCTTGTAGCATCATACTCAAGAAGACTTGAGGCTGTAATCGCTACCAAAGGGTCTGAATACTTAAGTAAATGTAATTTTTCTGTTTGTTTTTTTATACATTTGCAAGAATTTCTAAAAACCTGTTTTTGCTTTGTCATTCATGGGGTATTGTGTGTATATTAATGAGGGGAAAAAACGATTTAATCAATTTTAGAATAAGACTGTAACATAACAAAATGTGGAAAAAGTGAAGGGGTTTGATTACTTTTCGAATGCACTGTACGTTGGTCCAGTTGTTCCAGACCTAGAGGATCAAGTTGAGCCTTTTTTGGATTTCCCTCTGGTGGCCAAGCTTACATGTTTCAAGACATTTCATTAGTTGGCGCACTACTACCATATATTTTTTGCATTGATTGATTTTTTATTTGGACCTGGTAATACAAGTGACTCATGGTATCCAGGTGGCTAACTGTGACATGTTTTCCAATGAGAAAAGCTAACACCAAGCATTTGTTTTTTACACTTTAGGTTTAAGCAAGAGTTAATGGTCCCTTCTTGTCTGTAGATTGTTTTCAGGGTAAGGAAACATACAGTGCCTTCAGAAAGTATTCATACCCCTTGACCTACAGTGGCTTGTGAAAGTATTCACCCCCTCGGCATTTTTGCTATTTTGTTGCCTTGCAACCTGGAATTAAAATATATTTTTTGGGGTGGGGTTGTATCATTTGATTTACACAACATACCTGCCAGTTTAAAGATGCAAAATATTGTTTTATTGTGAAAAGAAACAAGAAATAAGACAAAAACACAGAAAGCTTGAGTGTGCAAGAAAAAAAGTCAATACTTTGTAGAGTCACCTTTTGCTGCAATTACAGCTGCAAGTCTCTTGGGGTATGTCTCTATAAGCTTGACACATCTAGCCACTGGGATTTTTTCCCATTCTTCAAGGCAAAACTGCTCCAGCTCCTTCAAGTTGGATGGGTTCTGCTGGTGTACAACAATCTTTAAGTCATACCACAGATTGGATTGATTGGATTGAGGTCTGGGCTTTTTTCTTGATGGCCAAAAAGCTCAATTTTAGTCTCTGACCAGAGTACCTTCTTCCATATGTTTGGGGAGTCTCCCACATGCCTTTATGCAAACACCAAACATGTTTGCTTATTTTTTCTGGCCACTCTTCCGTAAAGCCCAGCTCTCTGGAGTGTGCGGCTTAAAGTGATCCTATGGACAGATACTCCAATGTCCGCTGTGGAGCTTTGCAGCTCCTTCAGGGTTATCTTTGGTCTCTTTGTTGTCTCTCTGATGAATGCCCTCCTTGCCTGGTCCGTGAGTTTTGGTGTGTGCCCTCTCTTGGCAGGTTTGTTGTGGTGCCATATTCAATTTTTTTAAATAATGGATTTAATGGTGCTCCGTGGGATGGTCAAAGTTGTATATATTTTTTTATAACCCAAACCTGATCTGTACTTCTCCACAACTTTGTTTCTGACCTGTTTGAGGAGCTCCTTGGTCTTCATGGTGCCGCTTGCTTAGTGGTGCTGCAGACTCTGGGGCCTTTCAGAACAGGTGTATATATACTGAGATCATGTGACAGATCATGTGACACTTAGATTACACACAGGTCGATTTTATGTAACTAATTATGTGACTTCTGAAGGTAATTGTTTGCACCAGATCTTATTTAGGGGCTTCATAGCAAAGGGAGTGAATACATATGTACGCACCTCTTTTCCATTTTTTTTTATTTTTTGAAGCAATTAATTTTTTTCATTTCACTTCACCAATTTGGACTATTTTGTGTATGTCCATTACATGAAATAAAAATGAAAATACATTTAAATTACAGGTTGTAATGCAACAAAATAGGAAAAACGCCAAGGGGGATGAATGCTTTTTGCAAGGCACTGTATTACACATTTTGTTGTGTTACAGCCTGAATTCAAAATGTATTACAAATATTTTTTCTCAACCATCTACACACAACACCCCATAATGACAAAGTGAAAACATATTTTTAGGACATTTTTGCAAACATGTTGAAAATACGTAAGTATATTGGGTGGCAGGTAGCCTAGAGGTTAGAGTGCTGGGCCAGTAACCGAAAGGTTGCTAGATTGAATCCCTGAGCTGACATCGTAAAAATCTGTAATTCTGCCCCTGATCAAGGCAGTTAACCCACTGTTCCTAGTCAGTCATTGTAAATAAGAATTTGTTCTTAACTGGCTTGCCTAGTTAAATAAAGGTAAAAAAGTATTCACATCCCTGTGTCAGTACTTTGTAGAAGCACCTTTGGTGGTGAATACAGCTGTGAGGCTTTTTGGTTAAGTGTATAAGAGAGTTGCACACCTGGATTGTAAAATATTTGTCCATTATTATTTTTAAAATTCTTCAAGCTCTGTCAAGATGATTGTTGATTTTCTATTGTTGCCATAGATTTTCAAGCCAATATAGCCCTTTCCTGGAGTCAAATAACCAAATCGCCCTCTAGTGGCCTCATGGATGGAAAGTTAATATAATATTTTTCATAATTTCATAAATAATACACTTTTTTTATTAACGCAGAAAATCTTGTGTTTATGTCAAACGGTTGTTTGTATTATTTCAGTCTCTGATGTATATAACATGTAATATCTAAATTGAATACATTTAAACTCTATATCTGACATGGTACAGGTGGCTTATTTTTTAAGATCATAACCAAGTGTGTGAGGTGTATACTTTTGTTTCAAAGTAGATGTGTTTAGGACTACCAGCAAACACTCTGTGTAACCCTGATTTAGCCCACTGCACTAAATAGATTAAGTCAAAACTCTAAAAAGGTTGTCAAAACTGTAACTAGGCCACTCAGGAACATTTAATATAATCTTGGTAAGCAACTCCAGTAAAGATTTGTTCTTGTGTTTTGGTAATTGCCCTGTTGAAAGGTGAATTAGTCTCCCAGTGGCTGGTGGAAAGCAGACTGAAACAGATTTTCCACTAGGATTTTGCCTGTGCTTAAAGTTGTGTTCTTTCTTTTTATCCTAAGAAACTCCCTAGTCCTTGCCGATGACAAGCATACCCATAACATGATTCAGTCACCACCATTCTTGAAAATATGAAGCGTGGTTGGTATTCAGTGACGTGTTGTGTTGGATTTGCCCCAAACATAGCGCTTTGTATTCATGGTAAAAGGGTCATTTTTTGCCAAATTTTTTTCAGTATTACTTAAGTGCCTTGTTGGAAACAGGATGCATGTTTTGGAATATTTGTATTCTGTACAGGCCTCCTTCTTTTCACTCTGTCATTTAGATTAGTATTGTGGAGTAACTACAATGTTGTTGATCCATCCTCACTTTTCTCATATCACAAACATTAAACCCTGTAACTGTTTTAAAATCACCTTTGGTCTCATGGTGAAATTCCTGAGCAGTTTCCTTCCTCTCCGGCAACTGAGTTAGGAAGGAGGCCTGTATTTTTGCAGTGACTGTGTGTATTGATACACTATCCAAAACCTAATTAATAACTTAACCATGCTCAAAGGGATATTCAGCCCCTGCATCTTTTATTTTATTATACTATAAACTGTAATCTGTCCTAGTTGGTATGGCACATTTTTTACGTACCTACTGGGAAAAATACTAGGATCTGGCGAGTGTAACACGGAAATCGATGCTTCCTTCAAATGGTTCGCCTGATGGAAACAAAACAAGCAAAGAGTTACATCCATTTGAATTCAATAACTTTTGACCCTTTTTGATTTGAGCAAAACCTTTGCCCATTGTAGAAGTGCTCGGAAATGAACTTTTTGGACCTGAATGCCAAAACATTCAAGAGATAAAGATGCTCAAATTTGACCTATTTTGCATGTCCCACCATACCATGAGCCATGCATGTCTTCATCACTGTAAAAGATAAATGATTGAGATTGATATAATTTAAAAGCTTACAAACATAGTTGACAAACTATTTGATAATTTCTTGAAAAAAGTTTAATAATATTTATATTTGTTTGTGTCCAGCGCCAGGAAAGAAAAGCAGGCCCAGCGGTGGCGGCTCCCCAACTGAGGCAGGCAAGTCCCCCAGTGCAGGAACCAGAGGAGAGCCCAGGGAAAGCCAGGAGCAGGCCCCAATGGTAGACCGAAGGTCAGGACCAGATCAGGAGGCAGATGGTAGATCAGCTCGGACCCCATGAGCAGGAATAGGTAGTGCCCCTGGCACAGGACATTGGGGGGCGAAGTCTGGGCGAAGGTGGTGCACTCTTAGGTATGGGCATCCTGGACACCCGAACGAGACCCAGGGCTGTGGTTGGGTCAGGTGAAGCTGTACTGTCAGTAGCTGGTGACAATGGTGTGGCTAGGTCCATCCATGGGCCAAAGTCAGGGATGAACGGATCATCGGAGGTAGCAACAGACAAGGCTGCTGGCGACAGCTCGCCGGGTAACTTTGGTTGGTGATGATCTGGAGGCGTTGAGGAAAAGGGTCCAGTCAGCAACATAGGCTCACTAACATGTGGCGATGTTGCTGGAATCGCATAGGCTGCCCGAGCTGGGGATCGGGAATGACATCTGGTGTGGGCTCAGTCTCCGAAGCAGGCAACTCCTGAGGACCAGCAGGTGCCGAGGACATGACGTGTCCCTGCCCGGTCTCAGTCACAGCCGTGCCCAACAACACTTCCAGGGCTGGAGAGGCAATATGTTCAACCCGATGGTCACAATCACACCTGGCAATGGTGCCAGGGCTGAAAAGACAACTTCTTGATGCTGTCCTCCATATGACTGTTTCATGTTCTCCACTGCAACCTGTTGGAGAGGGCTCTCCTGACCTGGTCTTCTGTTGCACAATACAAAGAAGACTGTATATTCTGCTCAATACGGGAAAAATAGGCTTCCTGTACTCCAGATGACGTATGCAGTGATGTCCACGGCGCTGCAACTCTACGCTTCAACGTAGAAGAATAATCCACATGGTGGGTTGTTGGGGATGCGCCACATCTGGTGCTCAGTAGTATCCTACAGTTGGAGGGGGGGGGGGGGGGGGGGCCGGGGGGTCCATAGGGTCCATGCTGCACCGTCGGCAGGCGTTGGGCTCCCATAGGCTCCAGAGAGGGGGTATAATCCACATGGTAGTAGTTCACTGGATACTCCGGAGCCATACTCCACTGGACTGCAGCTGGGCAGTGTGGAAAGTACCCTGTGTAGTCTCTGTTGGCCGCCATGCTGTAGTGGTGTCAGCAAAGTCACAAATCAGGTGAGACTAAAGAACATGAAAGAGAGGGACAAAAAATAGCTGTTGTTTCTGCTGAATTTTTAAGGGAAAATACATAGAAAAATGGCCTGATAATTTGGTCCATATGCCCCAATCACAACTGAAACACCAATATTTTCTACATTACTTTCAACTGTGTTCTTACTCTTAATAGTTCAGAAAGTCAACACCACACCATTTCTTTAACCTCTACGGGATTGGTTGAGCTAACGTGCGCTAATGTGATTAGCATGCCGTTGTAAGAAACTAAGAAACAAGAACATTTCCTATGTCTTATATGGATAGAAATTTAAAATGTGTGTTAATATAACTGCAATTTACAGTAAATATTACAGTGAAAACATATCATGTTATTGTTTGAGGAGAGTGCACAACATCAAAAAGAAGTTTATCACGGTACAGTGGGGCAAAAAAGTATTTAGTCAGCCACCAATTGTGCAAGTTCTCCCACTTAAAAAGATGAGAGAGGCCTGTAATTTTCATTATAGGTACACTTCAACTATGTAGGATTTGTTATGAATTTATTTGCAAATTTTGGTGGAAAATACAGTGCCTTGCGAAAGTATTCGGCCCCCTTGAACTTTGCGACCTTTTGCCACATTTCAGGCTTCAAACATAAAGATATAAAACTGTATTTTTTTGTGAAGAATCAACAACAAGTGGGACACAATCATGAAGTGGAACGACATTAATTGGATATTTCAAACTTTTTTAACAAATCAAAAACTGAAAAATTGGGCATGCAAAATTATTCAGCCCCTTTACTTTCAGTGCAGCAAACTCTCTCCAGAAGTTCAGTGAGGATCTCTGAATGATCCAATGTTGACCTAAATGACTAATGATGATAAATACAATCCACCTGTGTGTAATCAAGTCTCCGTATAAATGCCCCTGCACTGTGATAGTCTCAAAAGTCCGTCAAAAGCGCAGAGAGCATCATGAAGAACAAGGAACACACCAGGCAGGTCCGAGATACTGTTGTGAAGAAGTTTAAAGCCGGATTTGGATACAAAAAGATTTCCCAAGCTTTAAACATCCCAAGGAGCACTGTGCAAGCGATAATATTGAAATGGAAGGAGTATCAGACCACTGCAAATCTACCAAGACCTGGCCGTCCCTCTAAACTTTCAGCTCATACAAGGAGAAGACTGATCAGAGATGCAGCCAAGAGGCCCATGATCACTCTGGATGAACTGCAGAGATCTACAGCTGAGGTGGGAGACTCTGTCCATAGGACAACAATCAGTCGTATATTGCACAAATCTGGCCTTTATGGAAGAGTGGCAAGAAGAAAGCCATTTCTTAAAGATATCCATAAAAAGTGTCGTTTAAAGTTTGCCACAAGCCACCTGGGAGACACACCAAACATGTGGAAGAAGGTGCTCTGGTCAGATGAAACCAAAATTGAACTTTTTGGCAACAATGCAAAACGTTATGTTTGGCGCAAAAGCAACACAGCTGAACACACCATCCCCACTGTCAAACATGGTGGTGGCAGCATCATGGTTTGGGCCTGCTTTTCTTCAGCAGGGACAGGGAAGATGGTTAAAATTGATGGGAAGATGGATGGAGCCAAATACAGGACCATTCTGGAAGAAAACCTGATGAAGTCTGCAAAAGACCTGAGACTGGGACGGAGATTTGTCTTCCAACAAGACAATGATCCAAAACATAAAGCAAAATCTACAATGGAATGGTTCAAAAATAAACATATACAGGTGTTAGAATGGCCAAGTCAAAGTCCAGACCTGAATCCAATCGAGAATCTGTGGAAAGAACTGAAAACTGCTGTTCACAAATGCTCTCCATCCAACCTCACTGAGCTCGAGCTGTTTTGCAAGGAGGAATGGGAAAAAATGTCAGTCTCTCGATGTGCAAAACTGATAGAGACATACCCCAAGCGACTTACAGCTGTAATCGCAGCAAAAGGTGGCGCTACAAAGTATTAACTTAAGGGGGCTGAATAATTTTGCACGCCCAATTTTTCAGTTTTTGATTTGTTAAAAAAGTTTGAAATATCCAATAAATGTCGTTCTACTTCATGATTGTGTCCCACTTGTTGTTGATTCTTCACAAAAAATACAGTTTTATATCTTTATGTTTGAAGCCTGAAATGTGGCAAAAGGTCGCAAAGTTCAAGGGGGCCGAATACTTTCGCAAGGCACTGTAAGTATTTTGTCAATAACAAAAGCTTATCTCAATACTTTGTTATATACCGTTTAGCAATGACAGAGGTCAAACATTTTCTGTAAGTCTTCACAAGGTTTTCACACACTGTTGCTGGTATTTTGGCCCATTCCTCCATGCAGATCTCCTCTAGAGCAGTGATGTTTTGGGGCTGTTGCTGGGCAACACAGACTTTCAACTCCCTCCAAAGATTTTCTATGGGGTTGAGATCTGGAGACAGGCTAGGCCACTCCAGGACCTTGAAATGCTTCTTACGAAGCCACTCCTTCGTTTCCCGGGCGGTGTGTTTGGGATCATTGTCATGCTGAAAGACCCAGACACGTTTCATCTTCAATGCCCTTGCTGATGGAAGCAGGTTTTCACTCAAAATCTCACGATACATGGCCCCATTCATTCTTTCCTTTACACGGATCAGTCGTCCTGGTCCCTTTGCACAAAAACAGCCCCAAAGCATGATGTTTCCACCCCCATGCTTCACAGTAGGTATGGTGTTCTTTGGATGCAACTCAGCATTCGTTGTCCTCCAAACATGACGTGTTGAGTTTTTACCAAAAAGTTATATTTTGGTTTCATCTGACCATATGACATTCTCCCAATCTTCTTCTGGATCATCTAAATGCTCTCTAGCAAACTTCAGATGGGCCTGGACATGTACTAGCTTAAGCAGGGGGACACGTCTGGCACTGCAGGATTTGAGTCCCTGGCGGCGTAGTGTGTTACTGATGGTAGGCTTTGTTATTTTGGTCCCAGCTCTCTGCAGGTCATTCATTAGGTCCCCCCCGTGTGGTTCTAGGATTTTTGCTCACCGTTCTTGTGATCTTTTTGACCCCATGGGGTGAGATCTTGCGTGGAGCCCCAGATCGAGGGAGATTATCAGTGGTCTTGTATGTCTTCCATTGCCTAATAATTGCTCCCAAAGTTGATTTCTTCAAACCAAGCTGCTTACCTATTGCAGATTCAGTCTTCCCAGCCTGGTCAGGTTTGTTTCTGGTGTCCTTTGACAGCTCTTTGGTCTTGGCCATAGTGGAGTTTGGAGTGTGACTGTTTGAGGTTGTAGACAGGTGTCTTTTATACTGATAACAAGTTCAAACAAGTGCCATTAATACAGGCAACGAGTGGAGGACAGAGGAGCCTCTTAAAGAAGAAGTTACAGGTCTGTGAGAGCCAGAAATCTTGCTTGTTTGTAGGTGACCAAATGCTTATTTTCCACCATAATTTGCAAATTCATAAAAAATCCTACAATGTGATTTTCTGGATTTTTTTTCTCATTTTGTCTGTCATAGTTGAAGTGTACCTATGATGAAAATTACAGGCCTCTCTCATCTTTTTAAGTGGGAGAACTTGCACAATGTGTGGCTGACTAAATACTTTTTTGCCCCACTGTAACTGGTTTGATACATTCACCTCTGAATGTAAATAATGTACTTACTTTCAGTAATCTTGCTCGATTTGTCATTCTGAGGGACCCAGAGATAAAATGTAGCATATTTTGTTTGATAAAATTCATTTTTATATTCAAATGTAGGAACTGGGTTCCACAGTTTGAATCCCTGCTGTCTCTGGTTCCACACCCACCTCGCCCGGCCATCTAGAAGTGTGAAAGTTAGTGTACAAGCCAATGATCCATCATGTATGACATTCCTGGGTGTGTGTAAACTTAAATGTTGTATTACCATATCATTTTTGTATGTTCTCTATAGTTACGCACTTGAAAATGTATCAATTGACCAATTTGGTACATTTGGGCAGACTTGATACAAAATATTGTCCAGTACTACAATGCTTCACTGGATCAATATGAAATTTAGCACACACACACTGATGCCATCTAGTGGCCAAAACCTAAATTGCACCTAAACTGCAATATTATATTACGGCCTTTTTTAAATGTATTTTATTTCACCAGATCTACTGTGTTATATTCTCCTACATTAATTTCACATTTCCACAAACTTCAAAGTGTTTCCTTTCAAATGGTATCTATAATAGGCATATCATTGCTTCCAGCCCTGAGCTACAGGCAGTTAGATTTGGTATGTCATTTTAGGCGAAAATATAAAAAAACAGTTCGATCCTTATTAACTACTGGATATTTTTATGTCTAAACCCATTATTTTATTTGTGTTTTCAAACACAGATTCAACCACAAAGACCAGGGAGGTTTTCCAATGTGTCACAAAGAAGGGCTCCTATTGGTAGATACAAAAAATATGTATATTATTTATTTAATTTAACCTTTATTTAACTAGGCAAGTCAGTCAAGAACAAATTCTTATTTACAATGACGGCCTATCCCGACCAAACCTGGACGAAGCTGGGCCAATTGTGCGCTGCCCTATGGAACTCCCAATCACGGCCGGATGTGATACAGCCTGGATAGATTTATAATAAAAAAACAGACATTAATTATCGCTTTGAGCATGGTGAAGTTATTAATTACATTTTAGATGATTTATCAATACACACAGTCACTACAAAGATACAGGCCTCCTTCCAAACTCAGTTGCTGAAGAGGAAGTAAACTGCTCAGGGATTTCACCATGATGCCAATGGTGACTTTAAAACAGTTACAGAGTTTAATGGCTGTGACATACAGTGCCTTGCGAAAGTATTCGGCCCCCTTGAACTTTGCGACCTTTTGCCACATTTCAGGCTTCAAACATAAAGATATAAAACTGTATTTTTTTGTGAAGAATCAACAACAAGTGGGACACAATCATGAAGTGGAACGACATTTATTGGATATTTCAAACTTTTTTAACAAATCAAAAACTGAAAAATTGGGCGTGTAAAATTATTCAGCCCCCTTAAGTTAATACTTTGTAGTGCCACCTTTTGCTGCGATTACAGCTGTAAGTCGCTTGGGGTATGTCTCTATCAGTTTTGCACATCGAGAGACTGACATTTTTTCCCATTCCTCCTTGCAAAACAGCTCGAGCTCAGTGAGGTTGGATGGAGAGCATTTGTGAACAGCAGTTTTCAGTTCTTTCCACAGATTCTCGATTGGATTCAGGCTGGACTTTGACTTGGCCATTCTAACACCTGGATATGTTTATTTTTGAACCATTCCATTGTAGATTTTGCTTTATGTTTTGGATCATTGTCTTGTTGGAAGACATATCTCCGTCCCAGTCTCAGGTCTTTTGCAGACTCCATCAGGTTTTCTTCCAGAATGGTCCTGTATTTGGCTCCATCCATCTTCCCATCAATTTTAACCATCTTCCCTGTCCCTGCTGAAGAAAAGCAGGCCCAAACCATGATGCTGCCACCACCATGTTTGACAGTGGGGATGGTGTGTTCAGCTGTGTTGCTTTTGCGCCAAACATAACGTTTTGCATTGTTGCCAAAAAGTTCAATTTTGGTTTCATCTGACCAGAGCACCTTCTTCCACATGTTTGGTGTGTCTCCCAGGTGGCTTGTGGCAAACTTTAAACAACACTTTTTATGGATATCTTTAAGAAATGGCTTTCTTCTTGCCACTCTTCCATAAAGGCCAGATTTGTGCAATATACGACTGATTGTTGTCCTATGGACAGAGTCTCCCACCTCAGCTGTAGATCTCTGCAGTTCATCCAGAGTGATCATGGGCCTCTTGGCTGCATCTCTGATCAGTCTTCTCCTTGTATGAGCTGAAAGTTTAGAGGGACGGCCAGGTCTTGGTAGATTTGCAGTGGTCTGATACTCCTTCCATTTCAATATTATCGCTTGCACAGTGCTCCTTGGGATGTTTAAAGCTTGGGAAATCTTTTTGTATCCAAATCCGGCTTTAAACTTCTTCACAACAGTATCTCGGACCTGCCTGGTGTGTTCCTTGTTCTTCATGATGCTCTCTGCGCTTTTAACGGACCTCTGAGACTATCACAGTGCAGGTGCATTTATACGGAGACTTGATTACACACAGGTGGATTGTATTTATCATCATTAGTCATTTAGGTCAACATTGGATCATTCAGAGATCCTCACTGAACTTCTGGAGAGAGTTTGCTGCACTGAAAGTAAAGGGGCTGAATAATTTTGCACGCCCAATTTTTCAGTTTTTGATTTGTTAAAAAAGTTTGAAATATCCAATAAATGTCGTTCCACTTCATGATTGTGTCCCACTTGTTGTTGATTCTTCACAAAAAAATACAGTTTTATATCTTTATGTTTGAAGCCTGAAATGTGGCAAAAGGTCGCAAAGTTCAAGGGGGCCGAATACTTTCGCAAGGCACTGTACGTAAATATATAGGAGAAAACTGAGGATGAATCAACAACATTGAAGTTACTTCACAATACTAACACATATGACAGAGTAAAAAGAAGGAAGCCTGTACAGAATAAAAAATATTCCAAAACATGCATCCAACAAGGCACTAAAGTAATACTCCAAAAAAATGTGGCTAATTACAAAACAACATAGGTATACATTTATGAAATGGTCATTAACTTTGACTTGTTTTAAAACATTTATACATTGGGGTGCTCGTGAATATAGATACCCAAAGCTCATCACCATCACAGAATCATCCCAAAGTGCAATTTTAACCATCCCAAATTGAAAATGCACCGTCCCAAATTAAAATACTTTTTTTATTTTTAGATTTTGACATGCCAACCTGGTTCTACTCTAGTTCCTAGGTGATTTAAAAGGATAATAAGAGTACTGCTGAAATAGATAAATGAGGCTGTCAACTGAGCCAGAAATTCATATGAAAAAATGTGCCTCTAAAAAGGCCAACATTGGAATAATATTGAAATATATTTGGCATAAATGTACAGGTAACTGACAAAATGAAGGAAACACTTGAGTAAATGAGGGATACAAAGTATATTGAAAGCAGGTACTTCCACACAGGTGTGCTTCCTGAGTTAATTAAGCATTAATCCCACAATGCTTAGGATGATGTAGGATATAAAAATGCCTAGTTGCCCATTTTTTAGGCTACCAAGGCCAGAAGAAAATATCTCAGGGGTCTCAAAGGAGCATAGGGGATGTATAGGGTGTGTGTGTGTGTGTGTGTGTGTGTTTGTCAGTCAGTCAGTCACCAGATCTCAACCCAATTGAATACTTATGGGAGGTTCTGGAGTCATCTCAAAGTGTAGCCTAGGTGATATGTCCACACTGATGCTGCCATTTTTGTATTTTATCCCCTTTATTTCCCCAATTTCGATCTTGTCTCATTGCTGCAACTCCCCAATTGGCTCGGGAGGCAAAGGTCAAGTCATGCGTCCTCCGAAACATGACCCACCAAACCACACACCCACCTGCTTAACCCGGAAGCCAGCAGCACCAATGTGTCAGAGGAAACACCTTTCAACTGAAAACCGAGGTCAGCCTGCAGGTGCCAGCCCGTCACAAGGATTCGCTAGAGCTAGTAAAGCCCTCCCGGCCAAACCCTCCTCTCCCCTAACACTGATGACGCTGGGCTCCGCACTATGGGACTCCCGATCACGGTCGAATGTGATATAGCCCGGGATCGAATGAAGGTCTGTAGTGATGCCTCTAGCACTGCGATGCTAGAGGCCGCTGTGCCACTCGGGAGGCCATAACCAAACTTCTAAATACATAAACAGAGGCAAAACGCCAGTCATGAAGGACAAATACAGTATATTGTAGGATAATTAATTATCAATGTCTAATGGCTTGATTCTGTTCACGTACTCGAGGCACAAGAGCACAGAGGAAGGCCAGCCAGTGCTTGTTGCGCACAGCACAAACCACACCCTTTGCAATCTGAGCAAAGGCAGTAAGCATTTTGAAACTATTTAACCATAAACAGAACTTAATTGATTAAAGAACCCCGAGGTTTTATGTAATTTTATGAGACATGTCTTAGGCCTACCTTGTTTTCGAAGTAGCCTAGCCTGGACAAAATCAGATCATAGTTGAGGGAATTATTTTATAAACATACCATACCAGCATTTTCTCATGTTCTATCGGTTTTCCAATCAACTTTCTTTCATTGTCCAGCAGCCACAGACACAATCCTAGTCATATCAACAACCCATGCTAGTTGTTGCATGTTTGGACTGAATCTCTTTCTAAATTTCGAATGGATATTTTCATCTCTGAAATCGCTTGCATGTGTGGTGCGCTTTTTAGAGGTATTGTGTTCCCTCAAATTGCATTTCGGAACGTGAAGCCTATAAAGTACCACAGTATGAGTCATAATACCCATAAAACCTAGCGGTCAAACAAGGAAATGTTTCCAATCATTTTTCAACCATTCATTTTTCCCATAGGGGATTTTAGAAAAACTTCAAATAAGGGCTGAGTTTCGTGTAACTTACCCTTGCGTGACGTTTTGATAACCATGTAAATCTCTCTAGGAAAAGGTGACTTTTAGGACAATGTGTGTGGTCCAAGTCTGGGTTTACGAGTCTTTTCTAGGCTTAAAAGGATAAACATTCATGCTGTCAATCCAGCATGACTTCTGCTGAGTTCAAAACAACTGGAAACTAGGAACTGGGAAATCTCAGACTTCAGTGAGTTCAAGACTTTGCTCTACTTTTTTCATGAAACTTTTTCACCCCGGACGCTTTATCTGGACATGGCTCTACACGACCTCCACCAGCCGAAGCTAAGTAGCTAAGTAGTAACAACTCAATTGCTGGTTGAAAACTGTTTTCTGCCCCTCCCAAAAGACTGGGACTCACCCATAAACAGGACCAAGCCTGGACTGCTGAGGAGAGATGGACTCCATCCTAGTTGGAGGGGTGCTCTCATCTTATTTATTAACATAGACAGGGCTCTAAGATAGGGTACAGTCAATGAACTAATCACTTATCATAATCTTGATGTGATTGGCCTGACTGAAACATGGCTTAAGCCTCATTAATTTACTGTGTTAAATGAGGCCTCTCCTCCTGGTTACACTAGTGACCATATCCTCCGCGCATCCCGCAAAGGTGGAGGTGTTGCTAACATGTACGATAGCAAATTTCAATTTATCCCCCAAAACATTCCTGCATTTTCGTCTTTTGAGCTTCTAGTCATGAAATCTATAAAGCCTACTCAATCACTTTTATAGCTAATGTTTACAGGCCTTCTGGGCCGTATACAGTGTTCCTCACTGAGTTCCCTGAATTCCTATCGGACCTTGTAGTCATGGCAGATAATATTCACATTTTTGGTGACTTTAATATTCACATGGAAAAGTCCACAGACCCACTCCAAAAGGCTTTCGGAGCCATCATCAACTCAATGGGTTATGTCCAACATATCTTTGGACCTACTCACTGCCACAATCATACTCTGGACCTAGTTTTGTCCCGTGAAATAAATGTTGTGGATCTTAATGTTTTTCCTCATAATCCTGGGCTATCGGACCATCATTTTATTACGCTTGCAATCGCAACAAATAATCTGCTCAGACCCCAACCAAGGATCATCAAAAGCCGTGCTATAAATTCTCAGTCAACCCAAAGATTTATAGATGCCCTTCTAGACTCCCTCCACCTACCCAAGGACGTCAGAGTACAAAAATCGGTTAACAACCTAACCGAAGAACTAAATTTAACCTAAATATAACCCTACCTTTTCTGGTATACAGAAAATACCTGAGCCCTGAAGCAAGCTTCCAGAAAATTGGAACGGAAATGGCGCCACACCAAACTGGAAGTCTTTTGATTAGCTTGGAACGACAGTACCATGCAGTATCGAAGAGCCCTCACTGCTCCACGATCATTATATTTTTCAACTTAATTGAGGAGAAGTTCAATCCAAAATGTATTCCCCAAGAGAGGATGGCTTTCACTTTAGCAGTGAGAAATTCATGAACTTTTGGGGTGGCAGGTGCATTGGGCCAGTAACTGAAAGGTTGGTGGATCAAATCCCTGATTTGACAAGGTAAAAATCTGCCATTCTACTCCTGAACAAGGCAGTTAGCCCACTGTTCCCTGTCATTGTGAGTAATAATTTGTTCTTAACTGACTTTCCTAGTTAAATAAAAAAGTTATTTGACAAAATCATAATTGGAAAGCAAATTATGAACCTTAAATCTGTGTATTTATCCAAAGCTCAGTTGTCCTGAGTCTGCACAACACTGCCAGGATCAAGGGAAACATGCAATGTTTTTAATCCTATATATCTTGACACATTGATGAAAATAGTCATGGCCTCTTAACCTTCAAGCTGCATACTGGACCCTATTCCAACTAAACTACTGAAAGAGCTGCTTCCTGTGCTTGGCCCTCCTATGTTGAACATTATAAACACCGGATGTGTACCAAACTCACTAAAAGTGGCAGTAAATAAGGCCTCTCTTGAAAAAGCCAAACCTTGACCCAGAAAATATAAAAAACTATCGGCCTATATTGAATCTCCCATTCCTCTAAAAAAAATATTTTAAAAAAATAGCTGTTGCGCAGCAAGTCACTGCCTTTCTGAAAACAAACAATGTATACAAAACGCTTCAGTCTGGTTTTAGACCCTATCATAGCACTGAGACTGCACTCGTGAAGGTGGTAAATGACCTTTTAATGGCGTCAGACCAAAGCTTTGCATCTGTCCTTGTGCTCCTAGACCTTTTGATACCATCGATCACCACATTCTTTTAGAGAGATTGGAAACCCAAATTGGTCTACACAGACAAGTTCTGGCCTGGTATAGATCTTATCTGTCAGAAAGATATCAGTTTGTCTCTGTGGATGGTTTGTCCTCTGACAAATCAACTGTAAATATCGGTGTTCCTCAAGGTTCCATTTTAGGACCACTATTGTTTTCACTATATATTTTACCTCTAGGTGATGTCATTCGGAAACATAATGTTAACTTTCACTGCTGTTCGGAAAATACACAGCTGTACATTTCGATGAAGCATGGTGAAGCCCCAAAATTGCCCTCCCTGGAAGCCTGTGTTTCGGACATAAGGAAGTGGATTTTTACTTTTAAATTCGGACTAAACAGATATGCTAGTTCTAGGTCCCAAGAAACAAAGAGATATTCTGTTGGATCTGACAATTGATGTTGTACATTTGTCTCAAATACTCTTAAAAACAAGCTTTGACTGGTAACATACGTTTTGAACGTTCATCCAACTCGGAATTCCAAATCGGGAACTATTTCTAGAGCTCCTACCTGAAGATCACTGACATTATATGCAGCCGCTTTACCTTCCTGTTCAAGTGAGCACAGCACAACAATGTGAGTCCAAAGGTATATTGTATGCTGCTGCATAAATTATGTAATATGCCAGGGAGATATGTATACTGTAGTTAAGAAAGTAATACTTATTGTATGTTGTGTAGTAAGCTGTTAGTAGACCAAATATGTGCCTCACCCAAATTATTTGGTCCCTTCCCCTCATTTAACCTACTGTTCTGACTTGGTGGTGCACATGTAGCCTATAGCCTGTTTTTAGAGAAATGTAATCATTAAATATTGTAAGAGCTTACATTGTCTGCTTATATGTCCCCTAATTTATCCTATGGTTCTGACTTGGTGTACAGGGAGAATACTGTAAGAGCGGTCCATGTTCTGAATTCTGTCACTGTACATTTCAAAAGTGCTGAACAAATAATTATATTGACTACGTCACTCCTAGCTCGCTCATTAATGATTTAATCTAAATTACGGATTGCCTTTTATCCGTTCATGCGGTAGCAGAGAGAACAGTCTATGAATAGGGTGGCTGGAGTCTTTGACAATTTTTAGGGCCTTCCTCTGACACCGCCTGGTATATAGGTCCTGGATGGCGGGAAGCTTGGTCCCATTGATGTACTGGGCATTACGCATTACCCTCTGTAGTGCCTTGCGATCGGAGGCCGAGCAGTAGCCATACAAGGCAGGGATGCAACCAGTCAGGAGAGCAGGATGCTCTCAATGGTGCAGCTGTAGAACCTTTTGAGGATCTGAGGACCCATGCCAAATCTTTTCAGTGTTCTGAGGAGGAAAAGGTTTTGTCGTGCCCTCTTCACGACTGTCTTGGTGTGCTAAGACCATGTTAGTTTGTTGGTGATGTGGACACCAAGGAACTTGAGGCTCTCAACCTGCTCCACTACAGCCCCGTCGATGAGAATGGGGGCGTGTTCTGTCCTCGTTATCCTGTAGTCCACAATCATCTCATTTGTCTTCATCACGTTAAATGAAGAGGTTGTTGTCCTGGCACCACACAGCCAGGTCTTTGACCTCCTCCCTATAGGCTGTCTCGTTGTTGTTGGTAATCAGGCCTACCAATGTTGTGTCATCTGGCAAACTTAATGATGGTGTTGGAGTTGTGCCTGGCCGTGCAGTCATGGGTGAACAGGAGGGGAATGAGAACGCACCCCTGAGGCGCCCCTGTGTTTAGGATCAGCGTGGCGGATGTGTTGTCACCTACCCTTATGAAGACAGCTTGTCTGTCGAAACGTTGGACATAAATATTTTTGCATCTGAGCTCCTAGAGTATGCTGCTCTTTTTAAATTGTTACCTACCCTTACCACCTGGGGGGCGGCCTGTCAGGATGTCCAGGATCCAGTTACAGTGGGAGGTGTTTAGTCCCAGGGTCCTTAGCTTATTGATGAGCTTTGAGGGCACTATGGTGTTGAACGCTGAGCTGTAGTCAATGAATAGCGTTCTCACATAGGTGTTCCTTTTGTCGAGGAGGGAAAGGGCAGTGTGGAGTGCAATAGAGATTGCATCATCTGTGAATCTGTTAGGGTGGTATGCAAATTGGAGTGGGTCTTGGGTTTCTGGGATAATGGTGTTGATTTGAGCCATGACCAGCCTTTCAAAGCACTTCATGGCTACAGACGTGAGTGCTACGGGTCGGTAGTCATTTAGGCAGGTTACCTTAGTGTTCTTGGGCACAGGGACTATGGTGGTCTGCTTAAAACATGTTGGTATTACAGACTTGGACAGGGAGAGGTTGAAAATGTCAGTGAAGACACTTTCCAGTTGGTCAGCACCTGCTCGCAGTACACGTCCTGGTAATCCGTCTGCCCCTGCGGCCTTGTAAATGTTGACCTGTTTAAAGCTCTTACTCACATCGGCTGTGGAGAGCGTGATCTCACAGTCTTCTGGAACAGCTGGTGCTCTCATGCATGTTTCAGTGTTATTTGTCTCAAAGCAAGCATAGAAGTAGTTTAGCTCGTCTGGTAGGCTCGTGTCACTGGGCAGCTCTGGCTGTGCTCCCCTTTGTAGTCTGTAGTGGTTTGCAAGCCCTGCCACATCCGATTAGCATCAGAGCCGGTGTAGTATGATTCTATCTAGTCCTGTATTGACGCTTTGCCTGTTTGATGGTTTGTCGGAGGGTGGAGCGTGATTTCTTATAAGTTTCCGGGTTAGAGTCCCGCTCCTTGAAAGCGGAAGCTCTAACCTTTAGCTCATTGCGGATGTTGCCTGTAATCCATGGCTTCTGGTTGGGGTATGTACGTACGGTCACTGTGGGGACAACTGCATCAATGCACTTATGGATGAAGCCAATGACTGATGTGGTGTACTCCTTAATGCCATCAAAGGAATTCCTGAACATATTCCATTCTGTGTTAGCAAAACAGTCCTGTAGCTTAGTATCTGATTCATTTGACCACTTTTTTATCGATCGAGTCACTGGTGCTTCCTGCTGTCATTTTTGCTTGTAAGCAGGACTCAGGAGGATAGAATTATGGTCAGATTTGCCAAATGGAGGGCGAGGGAGAGCTTTTTATGAGACTCTGTGTGTGGAGTAAAGGTGGTCCAGAGTTTTTTTTCCCTCTGGTTGCACATTCAACGTGCTGATAGAAATTTGGTAAGACAGATTTAAGTTTCCCTGCATTGAAGTCCCTGGATGCTAGGAGCGCCGCCTCTGGGTGAGCGTTTTCCTGTTTGCTTATGGCGGGAATACAGCTCATTCAGTGCGGTCTTAGTGCCAGGATCAGTCTGTGGTGGTAAGTGGATAGCTACAAAAAATACAGATGAAAACCAAGCTTCTCATGGTTAGGTATTTGCTATTTTTCAAAAAACAACAGGACTGACATACTTTTACATTTTTTGTCCATTCAGCCAGCAGGTCAGACGCCGGGCATCAAACACACCGGGAATTCTCTTCAACTATGACCTGAACATCCATCGTCACTCCTGATATTACTCCTCTGACAGGTGCTTTAGTCCGAAGTTCAAAACACAAAACTTCTGTGGTCCGGAATCATTTGAGGTCCACTGCAATCTTCCTCTGCTCTTCAGAAATACAATTTATAAAAAATAAGACCACTTCTGGTCACTCTGACAGACTTACCATTTTCAACACTTCATATGGGTTTCCCACATATACATCCTTACTCAACAAACGCATCCCAACAAGAAGTGACTCATCATCATTCACACACATAATCTCCACTCCAGTTTTAGACAATATGAGATGGTTTCTGACAGTTTGTGCAGAAATTCTTTGGTTATGCAAACCCAGTTTCATCAGCTGTGCGGGTGGCTGGTTTCAGACAATCCCGCAGGTGAAGAAGCCAGATGTGCAGGTCCTGGGTTGGCGTGGTTACACTTGGTCTGTGGTTGTGAGGCCGGTTGGATGTACAGTACTGAAAAATTCTCTAAAACAACGTTTGAGGCGGCATATGGTAGAAAAATGTACATAAAATTATCTGGGAACAGCTCTGAGGGACATTGCTGCAGTCAACATGCCAACTGCACGCTCCTTCAAAACTTGAGATATCTGTGGCATTGTGTTGTGTGACAACTGCACATTTTAGAGTGGCCTTTTATTGTACCCAGCACAAGGTGCACCTGTGTAATTATCATGCTGTTTAATCAGCTTCTTGATATGTCACACCTATCAGGTGGATGGATTATCTTGGCAAAGGAGAAATGCTCAGTAACAGGGATGTAAACAATTTGTGCACAAAATCTGAAATAAATTAGCTTTTTGTGCATATGGAAAGTTGCTGGGGTCTTTTATTTTAGCTCATGAAACATGGGACCAACACTTTAAATGTTGCGTTTATATTTTTGTTCGGTGTGGTTACAGTGCGGAAGGTAGGTTAGTAGTTAGAGCATTGGGCCAATAACAGATTTTTACTTTGTCAGCAAACCTTTCTATCATTCTGCCCCTCTCTATTATGCAGCATGCATATTTGTTTTACCATTCTATATGACTAAAGAATCCATATGTTCGACTGTAATATTAATACCCTTGGAGTCGATGTCCGCGTGGAAATATAATTAGCATAATACAATAATCCCCATCAAAATCCATCTGTTTAAAATCGAGATATCTGGTTTTGTGCATGCGCTGCGTCTCAATCCACCGCATCCACCACGTTTGGCCTTCGGCATCTGCGGTGGATGGTGGCAGAGCTACAGCTGTTTGTCAGTCCAGGTGACATTCCAAAAATCGGTCTTCTCACGAAAACGTCTGCAGCGTCCGTATGGTTTTGCTCTACGACCCCCACAGACTTCACAGGACTTGTCTGAAGTCTATACCGCCAATGTGCCAGCTTCTGTCTGTAGCATCGAACAGTTAGGGCTACAAACTATTATGAATGCACCATCGAAAGCTGAGGCTCTCAAGAACACATAACCTGTACATGTTGTTTTGCCTTCGACTTCCACAAGCATCACATTTCCTGACCTTTCTTGTCTCTCAGACATAGCAGACACTTCAAAACGTACTAACTTCTGATGTATTTTTTCACTATCTGTTTTGCCATATATCAATGTGTTATTTAACGTGTTTCTATGGGCTAATAGCAACAAGTCCAAATTCAATGATTCATAAAAAATCAAATAAAATGTATTTTTACTTACAAACTTCCTAAAATTCGAAATCAAATAGCGAAATGAACCATGGTATGACCATCTGAAAACAATCTGCCCCCTCACCCCCAACATTTTTGGAATCCCACACTCACATATTTTGGACTTTTATGATGGTGGCGAACACAATTACAATCATGGTCTTGAAATGGACTTGCATTGTTCTGGTTTCTGTCTTCACTCGGACTCGCCCCACTCGCGGTCTCGATCTTGACTTGGACTCGATTTGCTCCAGTCTTGGTCTTGAATTGGACTCACTTTAGGTGGTCTCACACTGATTTTCAGTCCCCTGCTCTTTCATAAAAGATGATTGTTTTTGGAATTTTGGAATAATAAAAAGTGTTGTAGTCCATATCTGCATCCCCTGTGAAAAAAGTTACTCCATCAAACATCTGTTCACATATTGTACTATAGAGATAGTCTCAATATCCCACTTCTAACACCAGTTTATCACAGTCTGGTCAGCAAATTACATTACATGACCACAGACACAAATAACATGAGTTTCAACGAAGACATATAATATACTGGTCATGACCCTATCTGCTGTTTGGAGACATAACATCTCCTATTATAAACCAAGAACATTTGCCCTTTACCCTTTCAGTCTGCCTGTCTGGCAGGTTTACCTTCTTCCTGGTACAATAAAGTCCTAAAGTTCTTTTCTGCTAGAGTCCCCAAAGGGATGATGGCTGGCTCTGTGCCCCTAAAGCTGGCCTATGTGTCAGAGGAGGAAGCTGTCTGCCTGGACACAGGGTGCAGTATATCTCCAGTCCCGCTGGGGCAGAAGCCCCCTGTCTCTTCGCTCCCCAGGGGAGCTGGGGCTGACAGGTTAACCCCCCCACCCCCCACCCCTGCCAAAGGCCCTTTAAGTAACTTTTAAATAGCTGATATTTCTTCCTCGCTTCCAACAGGAGGAAAGCATAAAAAAGAACAGAGAAGAAAAATCACAGGGTTTTAAAAAAAAGAACATCTGCATTGGACATTGTTGAATGGCACTTACGGTACCCACACACTTGATTTACTTTGGGCAACATAATGTCTTCATAGAGAACAGTCACACTAGCAGCACACACACAGAGCAGATGGAGTCTGTTATGCATGGGTTTCATTTTTAACCTAATCACAACTTGCTTCGCTGGCAAGTGGGTGAGTTCTGAATTGAACCGTTTCAGAATCGTGAGGGATTTGATACACTGCAGTTTGGAGTGCAGTGATGGGTGGCCAGGGAACCATGGAGGAGGTGGGGTGTAGGAGTTGGGGCTCCCTAGTTGAAAACACATTTTTGATTGCTCTCATGTGCCTAGGCATTATGTACTGCTCTCATTAATTCTGTGAAGGCTTTTTCTTTTAAGGGAGTTTAGTCCAAACAGGCGTCCTTCCAGTCCTGTGTATTTATGTTGGGCTACAGACAGACGCACACTGACCCCAGGCTGCCACTGTTTACAGATCCTGTGTGTGATGGCCTCCTTGCGCTAATATGTTAACAACGAGCAGCCTTGAAGAACGGCAGCCCTCGGCCCCTGGGCATGCTAAAGATATTACATTAGTTTATGACTAAACAGCGGGAGAGAGAGTGGAGGACAGGCGAGAGGGTGAGAGCAGGATATCCCGGCCAGCGGATGCACCACGGGGCGGAGGACGTGTTTGGATGATCAGGGTCACTTTACTGATCCTGTTACTGAGCCAACCTCCCCAAACTGTCTGTCAAATGATAGTCGGTTCCACTGTTGGGCTAACCCTGGCATTGTGTCCTTAAGAAACACAAGGGGGTTTAAATGGCTTTGGTACTGCAAAAATGGATTCCAATACTTAACAACCTATGATCTTCACCTTCTCTTCTAACTCCATCACACAGACAAATGTTCAGTTGCCATCTAAGATTCTACAGTATCTCATCAAAACTACCGAACGATGAACCCAAAACCTAGTAGTGATTCTTTAGTTGATATGAAGCCTATTTTGTTGATCGGCCTGTGAGAGCACTGGGCAACGCAGCATGGGCTGAAAAGCGTATATACAGACGTACAGTTTCAGCTCCATAAATCTGCTCCCCCCTGCAGAGAGAGATGAAACTGTCTCCTATAGGGCTGGTATGGACAGGGAAGAGACCGATCATATATCACATCATCGCTGTGCTCACAGCAGCACAGGTTAGAGATATACACCCGGCCCCCTCCGGCACGGGCCGGCATGGCAAAAACACTGCAGAAACCACAGCTCAGGCCTAAAGCCTGGTCTGTCAGGAGTCCAAGCTGTCTGTGAGCTTAACAAGAAGATACAGCCATAAACATGACCTTCCCAGACAGAGGAAGGTTTGGAACGAGGATGTGCTGTGCATATGGAATGCAATGGATTCAATGTATTGTAATGCTCTATGAATTTTGCACAAATAGCTAAGAGTGAGTGAATGGGTGTGGAGTATTGGTAAGAGTGCTGGGTTTGGACCAGACAGGTTGTGGGTTCATAAAGAGCAACAGATAGAGAAGTGGACGTTGAATCTGAGGCAGTGGCATCATTAGGGCTTCCAGTGGGCTGCAGCCCCAAATATTTTCTGTCCAGCCCCGAACCTTTTGATGGTTGAAGAATTACAGCCTGGATGTGTGATATGAGTTCCCATAACAATGCTTCACTGACATGCTAGGCATTATGCCATAGAGAAGAACTGAGCACATCTTCGTGACTGTCATGGTTTCACCATTACTTCACTGAAAACTGTGTGTCTCTAGCCAAAACCATTCAAAAGATAAATTATACCGGAGCTATTTTTAGTTTATCTTTCACAAATGTTATAAATAAACCATATCTAGGGCCATTTTAAAACTACAGGTGTAGGATCTTAATTTGAACCAGTTTGCTACAGCAGGAAAACCATCCTGCAGCAACATGAAATGTGAATTATTATGTGGATTATAAATAATGGATACTTTTGTGGGGGTTGCTACATGTTTTCTAATGTAGCAACTCCTGCAAGTTATCCTGTAACAGGGTGATCAAATTAAGATCCTACATCTGTAGTGTACTCACAGAGTGCTGATTTGTTCAATAACAACTTTGTTCAGTCATGTTACCTTATTAGCTAACAACCTGTTAACTGGACAGGCAGACATTTGGTTTAAGACTGCACATGGAGAAAAAGATTGTGAACCCAAAAGTAGACTTTTTATCCTAGTGGGGGCAGTGGGAAAAAATTGACATAATTTTGGAAGGTGTAGTCCTAGATAGATTTAGGATATGCTATGTTGTCTTCGGGAGATTTTCTGTTCAATTTCTTTCTTCCACATTAGCTGATGTAAGTCAGTGGAACAATTCATATTCCTTATGATGGGCTATCATATTATAGGATTAGAATTGTGCTTCTCAGCAAGAACAGTACTGTTATTCCTCATACTTTTATTATTCCACTTCTCCACAATTTTGTTAGTGTAACTACTTATTTTAAATTGAATATGCCTACATGTGCTTTTGAAAAGAAATGACAAGAGGCTATACATTTTTGTTGGCACTCATGTAGATAGGCTATGGCATGTACATGTTTATTGTAAATCATAAAATAGAGAATAGGCTATATTGAAATGCCTGTTACTTAAACTATTTTGTCATTTATTAAGTAATGTGAAAGCTGCTGGGCAGAGATGGTAAGGGGACTCACAATAGCTCATAAATGTAAAAGATCTTGCCTATTTATCGTAAGATGACAAGTGTCTGCAACTAGTCAGCCCCACCACCTTCAGATTGTTCTTGAAGATGGGGTGACTTGGAGAAAATAATTGTTATAGCATGAACATTTTCAAACCACTTGCATTTGGGAAACACCCCATGCAGGACTTTCTTCAAGTCCTATTTTAAAGGGATAGTTCACCCACATTAATGTTTTTATTTTATTTTAACAGTAGATCTACAGTACATGGTAACACTTTATTTGGATAGTCCATCTGTAGATGCTCTACAGCAGGGATCATCAACTAGATTCAGCCGCTGGCCGATCTTTTTTTTCTTGGACGGATGGTTGGGGGCCGGAAGATAATTACAAATAATTAGCAAATTGACCGCAAAAAGCCCAAACAGATATACAGTGGGGCAAAAAAAGTATTTAGTCAGCCACCAATTGTGCAAGTTCTTCCACTTAAAAAGATGAGAGAGGTCTGTAATTTTCATCATGGGTACACTTCAACTATGACAGACAAAATGAGAAAAGAAATCCAGAAAATCACACTGTAGGATTTTTAATGAATTTATTTGCAAATTATGGTGGAAAATAAGTATTTGGTCAATAACAAAAGTTTATCTCAATACTTTGTTATATACCCTTTGTTGGCAATGACAGAGGTCAAACGTTTTCTGTAAGTCTTCACAAGATTTTCACACACTGTTGCTGGTATTTTGGCCCATTCCTCCATGCAGATCTCCTCTAGAGCAGTGATGTTTTGGGGCTGTTGTTGGGCAACACGGACTTTCAACTCCCTTCAAATATTTTCTATGGGGTTGAGATCTGGAGACTGGCTAGGCCACTCCAGGACCTTGAAATGCTTCTTACGAAGCCACTCCTTCGTTTCCCGGGCGGTGTGTTTGGGATCATTGTCATGCTGAAAGACCCAGCCACGTTTCATCTTCAATGCCCTTGCTGATGGAAGGAGGTTTTCACTCAAAATCTCACGATACATGGCCCCATTCATTCTTTCCTTTACACGGATCAGTCGTCCTGGTCCCTTTGCAGAAAAACAGCCCCAAAGCATGATGTTTCCACCCCCATGCTTCACAGTAGGTATGGTGTTCTTTGGATGCAACTCAGCATTCTTTGTCCTCCAAACACGACGAGTTGAGTTTTTACCAAAAAGTTATATTTTGGTTTCATGTGACCATATGACATTCTCCCAATCTTCTTCTGGATCATCGAAATGCTCTCTAGCAAACTTCAGACGGGCCTGGACATGTACTGGCTTAAGCAGGGGGACACGTCTGGCACTGCAGGATTTGAGTCCCTGGCGGCATAGAGTGTTACTGATGGTAGGCTTTGTTATTTTGGTCCCAGCTCTCTGCAGGTCATTCACTAGGTCCCCCCGTGTGGTTTTGGGATTTTTGCTCACGGTTCTTGTGATCTTTTTGACCCCATGGGGTGAGATCTTGCGTGGAGCCCCAGATCGAGGGAGATTATCAGTGGTCTTGTATGTCTTCCATTTCCTAATAATTGCTCCCAAAGTTGATTTCTTCAAACCAAGCTGCTTACCTATTGCAGATTCAGTCTTCCCAGCCTGGTGCAGGTCTACAATTTTGTTTCTGGTGTCCTTTGACAGCTCTTTGGTCTTGGCCATAGTGGAGTTTGGAGTGTGACTGTTTGAAGTTGTGGACAGGTTTATTTTATACTGACAACAAGTTCAAATGGGTGCCATTAATACAGGTAATGAGTGGAGGACAGAGGAGCCTCTTAAAGAAGAAGTTACAGGTCTGTGAGAGCCAGAAATCTTGCTTGTTTGTAGGTGACCAAATGCTTATTTTCCACCATAATTTGCAAATTCATAAAAAATCCTACAATGTGATTTTCTGGATTTTTTTTCTCATTTTGTCTGTCATAGTTGAAGTGTACCTATGATGAAAATTACAGGCCTCTCTCATCTTTTTAAGTGGGAGAACTTGCATAATTGGTGGCTGACTAAATACTTTTTTGCCCCACTGTAATACTTGACTAAACCATAATGATTTCAAACCTTGCTTACATTTATATACAGTGCCTTGCGAAAGTATTCGGCCCCCTTGAACTTTGCGACCTTTTGCCACATTTCAGGCTTCAAACATAAAGATATAAAACTGTATTTTTTTGTGAAGAATCAACAACAAGTGGGACACAATCATGAAGTGGAACGACATTTATTGGATATTTCAAACTTTTTTAACAAATCAAAAACTGAAAAATTGGGCGTGCAAAATTATTCAGCCCCCTTAAGGTAATACTTTGTAGCGCCACCTTTTGCTGCGATTACAGCTGTAAGTTGCTTGGGGTATGTCTCTATCAGTTTTGCACATCGAGAGACTGACATTTTTTCCCATTCCTCCTTGCAAAACAGCTCGAGCTCAGTGAGGTTGGATGGAGAGCATTTGTGAACAGCAGTTTTCAGTTCTTTCCACAGATTCTCGATTGGATTCAGGTCTGGACTTTGACTTGGCCATTCTAACACCTGGATATGTTTATTTTTGAACCATTCCATTGTAGATTTTGCTTTATGTTTTGGATCATTGTCTTGTTGGATGACAAATCTCCGTCCCAGTCTCAGGTCTTTTGCAGACTCCATCAGGTTTTCTTCCAGAATGGTCCTGTATTTGGCTCCATCCATCTTCCCATCAATTTTAACCATCTTCCCTGTCCCTGCTGAAGAAAAGCAGGCCCAAACCATGATGCTGCCACCACCATGTTTGACAGTGGGGGTGGTGTGTTCAGCTGTGTTGCTTTTACGCCAAACATAACGTTTTGCATTGTTGCCAAAAAGTTCAATTTTGGTTTCATCTGACCAGAGCACCTTCTTCCACATGTTTGGTGTGTCTCCCAGGTGGCTTGTGGCAAACTTTAAACAACATTTTTTATGGATATCTTTAAGAAATGTCTTTCTTCTTGCCACTCTTCCATAAAGGCCAGATTTGTGCAATATACAACTGATTGTTGTCCTATGGACAGAGTCTCCCACCTCAGCTGTAGATCTCTGCAGTTCATCCAGAGTGATCATGGGCCTCTTGGCTGCATCTCTGATCAGTCTTCTCCTTGTATGAGCTGAAAGTTTAGAGGGACGGCCAGGTCTTGGTAGAGTTGCAGTGGTCTGATACTCCTTCCATTTCAATATTATCGCTTGCACGGTGCTCCTTGGGATGTTTAAAGCTTGGGAAATCTTTTTGTATCCAAATCCGGCTTTAAACTTCTTCACAACAGTATCTCGGACCTGCCTGGTGTGTTCCTTGTTCTTCATGATGCTCTCTGCGCTTTTAACGGACCTCTGAGACTATCACAGTGCAGGTGCATTTATACGGAGACTTGATTACACACAGGTGGATTGTATTTATCCTCATTAGTCATTTAGGTCAACATTGGATCATTCAGAGATCCTCACTGAACTTCTGGAGAGAGTTTGCTGCACTGAAAGTAAAGGGGCTGAATAATTTTGCACGCCCAATTTTTCAGTTTTTGATTTGTTAAAAAAGTTTGAAATATCCAATAAATGTCGTTCCACTTCATGATTGTGTCCCACTTGTTGTTGATTCTTCACAAAAAAATACAGTTTTATATCTTTATGTTTGAAGCCTGAAATATGGCAAAAGGTCGCAAAGTTCAAGGGGGCCGAATACTTTCGCAAGGCACTGTATGATCCTGTGTCTCTCTATTATGTGTGGAAATACTTGGGAAAAGATTTCCCAAATTAAAATCACATGGAGCTGATTTCCTGTTGTTTTTAAAAAAAAATTGTGTCCAACAATTAAATTATTATTTTATTTATTTATTCATTAAACATGGGGTTGGGGGACCCGGCCCTACAGACTATCATTAACATTTCTACTAATTCTCTGCTAACCCTAACCCTTACCCTTATTCTAAACCTAACCGTAAACTTAGCTAGCAGTTGCTTATCAACAAATAGTTAGTTGATAGTCCATCTGTAGATGGTCATACTATCTGGACTATCCAAATAAAGACCATCTAATCACTCAATGTTAATTTCCATGTGCACCCGATTGATGCTTTCCATTTTTCTTCCCATGTGGGACAGACAGTGAGTGTGTGGCTGGGAGTGAAACCTTTTTGTACGTGTTCTCTTTCCCTGGTAAACTATCCAGCTGTGTAAATGTGTTGCAGGACGTGTGAGACAGTCAAGGAAATAAATGAGCTGTTGAGTAATTAGCTGTTCATCCCTGACCTGACTCTCTTTCTCTCCTCCACCCCATCTCTCTCGCGTTCTCTCTTTCACCCCATCTCTCCATCTTTCTCTTCCTCTCCACTGTGTGAGGGAGGAGTCTGTCCACTGTTCTTGATGTTGTGATAATGGTATTTTAAGTATGTTCTGAGAACACATTCCACACTCATTGACACACACAGTTTAATTTTCCATCGTCACTCTCATGAGTCCACCAAACCCTCCTTTATGTCTCCTCTTGTTTCCGCCTGAAAAGAGATCTATGTTTTCACTTCCTGGTGTGGAGCTCTGCACCTCTGGTGTTTGCTGCTCTCACAGTTAACATGGATGAGCTAGAGAGAGAGAAAGGGAAAGAAAGAGAGAGGGAGGCAGAGGGGGGGAGAGAGAGAAAGACAGAGAGGGAGGTAGCAGCAGGAAGAGGTGATGAAAGGGACATCTGGCCAGGGAGTTGGTGTATATCAGCGTATTAATCCACAATCCCAGAGTGACGAGTTGGAGTGAGAGAGAAAAGGGAGCAGGACAAGGAGGACTGGAGATGACGGACTAACCCCTGCTTTTATCGCCAGGGAAAGGAAAGGATCAATCATTAGGAACGATCACAACATCCTGAGAAACGGGATTCAAACCTGTCAGACATGGTCTGCTCCCACTGGGACAGCTGACCACAATAGATTGTTAACATTTTACCTCAAACGCACAAATCCATGGTGTCAAAATGACTTACTTGTAGAGCTTTTTGCACAATGGTTTTATAAAACATTGATTGTGTCTGAATCGCACACAAAACATTTAACTGTCAGTCACATTTTTCCCGACCAATAAACTGTGTAGAATACAAGCATGTTGCATATGTAGTTTAATCCAAGATCACTCAACAATGTGGATGACCCACCATGGCTTTCGGCTGAACCCTTACCAAACTAATACCACAGGGTCAGGGGTCATGGGGAGTGGGGAGCGGGGTGTAAAGGAATATCAGTGAGCAGTGTGGTGTCAGGGCTGGGGATGTGGGTGTGAGTGGAGGGGTTAGAGGAGAGACTTGCTGATTGAATATCCATGTTTATTCTTCCATGGGGAGACGACTGTCATTGCCAAATTCCTGTGAATGAAGTATGGCCGTCCAACCTGTGAACTGGACTGTCCACCTACGAAGGGTTTAAAGTAGACAATGTGTCACTTCCCCAACAGCGCTGAGACTTCACAACAGGCTAAGGCCTCGTCCAGAGGCAACCCCCTAGCCCACTATCCTCTATACACTTGTATAGAACTAAAGGAATTTGATAGGCTTAGGTAATATGGTAGGAGCTCCATCTTGCCCTTCATCTCATAACTTTATCAGACCAACTGGTGGGGCTATTGTTGGGCAGAAACATAGGGTTGTGGCTTTAAGGACTATATAGTTAGCCAATCCAGACCAGAGAGAGAAAAAGCAAAAAATTATGACTGGCCAATCAAACAACTAATTTACAGTATTTACAAGCTGCCGACAAGTCGTCTGAAAATCACATGGCGACCCCTGGGTGCCCACACCATACACCTTTCCTGTTTCAGACTGTTGTTGTGACATGACGTCATAATGTACTTTCCCCACTGCCTGCGTCACCTTACTACTTTACTACCTGGAGAGTCTATAACAGTTCTGTGTCACTCGTAGACAGAATAACCCACTGTTGGAAGGGTATTGCTGAGCCCTGTACAGTCCCATACACTACAGTGACTTGGGGAATGGGTTACTTTCTTTACATTTTCCGGTAAAAGTCCAACTTCATATTGAGATATTATATATCACGTTGAGTTATCTGCTGCGTTTCCTGGAACGCATGGCTCTTATTGAGAGGGGGCTGAATTCCTCCATGTTCCAGCCCCTCTGCGGTAGGCCCTGGCCTGGCCTGCTTTGTAGTTCTGCACCCTGCCTTGGCTCTGGCTCTCTGGTCCCCATCTGATTATAAACCTGCTCAGGTTTTCACCTGCTGAGACCATGAAACTCAACCTGGCCGTAAAAGCAGCCCTCTCTCAGCTCCAGTGGTGTTGCTGAACCTGGCGCTCCCTGATAAACACTGAAATATGCTCCAAACCTGCTTATCTCTTGCTCAACTTTCTTTCTTTCTTTTCTTTCTTTCTTTCTCACTCTTTCTTTATTTTCTCTTCTGTCGTTCTCCGATGGGAGGGTATCTGGAGCGGATGTCGACGCAACGGTTCTGACGCTGTGGGGCGGAGGTGGGTGCTTTCCTAGCAGTCAATGCGAGGCAGCCCGGCCCGTACCTCGGGAAACCTATCAGTGTTGTTTTTTTATGAGGAGAGAGAAGGATAGAGCTGTACTCTATAAAAGTTATTTTAAAAGGTTTTCCCCCTTGTCCCTGGCATGTACGACCTGCACTGGAGCGTGTAATCGTAACACCATGTCCATGGCTGGAGAGGACACACAGGCCAAATTGTCTGTGTCATCGCCCGCGTCTGGCTGTGAAATACAGGGTCTGACATCATCGCCCCTCATCGAGAGGGAGGCAAGGAGGGACTCTGGGTGGGTGGGGGGAACCGTAGGGGAAGTGGGGGGGCTGAAGCTGCTGGGAATGTTGTATCTGCTCAAATCATTACGTTGTATCCCCCAGGTAGACATCTAAAATTATTACCTGGTTCCTTTCTCCCTTTAAATGTTGTTTCCGCTCTCTCCCCAGCTCGCCTCCTCTGTCTCTACCCCCCCCCCCCCCTCTCTCTCTCTGTCACTTCCTTCTCCTCTCTTTCTTTTTTTTCATTTGGATGAACTGCAGTTGTCTGTGAGGGAAACTTGTCCTCCTTCCACCCAGCTGTATATCAGGACCTGGACAGACAACCAGAACTGACTGGGCCCTCTGCATCTGAAATCAGATCTGTCACCATCAAAAATGTCATGATCCTAGAAAAGCGGTGCTAAAATTGGTGGTAGAAACGAAAGTGAACGACATCTAATCTGACGGGCAGGATCTTTTGATGTGCAGTGGTGCAACTGTGCCCACTATCCAGGCCTGCTTTCATCTGATGTTTTGTAGATGGACGGCAGCTGCAGCCGCCAGAGAACCAACACGAGGCGAGAGCTGACCTGCCAGCTCCTCAGGACTTTTTTAAAAAGTGTTTGACAGATGACATAGGACAGAGCTTTTCTGCCTTGGCCCTCTGGGACCCGTCCAGAGAGAAAAACATTAGCCATGACCTTGACGTTTCAGATGCAAATACATTTCAGAGGAGACATCTAGTCAACCACCGGATGACCCCTACGCTTCCTATTTACTACTACTTTACCACACACACATGCATACACACAGTACACAAACTCAGTTTGTGAAATCACACCTAATCCAAATAATCACCATGTATATTTGAACTTATTCAGGCTGCGGACAAAGAGAATAAAAACATGTATTTATAAAGCCTCAGTGTTATACAGTATATTTGAATGGGTATGACTCATGGAGGAGTGTCTCAGTTAGCCGCATGGTTCAATTTCAGCAGGAGGGTTCTGTATAGAGCTCACATCGGGAGTGTGCATCATAGCTACATAGCAGTGAAGATGTGTCTATTACATTTTGGATGACCCTCTCGATACCAAATGTAGTCAGCCTCGCTCCTACATCTCCATGTATTCTGCCCCTGCTTCCTGCCCACCTTTTACAACTCTCCCTCCCTCTCTTCATCCCTCCCTCCACACCCCCATGCAGAAGGGTCCTTTTGGTTGTGTACAGCTCCTGCCCCAGGCTCCGTTCACAGGCGCCCAGGGACAAAGAGGTGCCTGACCAGGGAAGCATGGGCCTGTAAATTCAGTCCCCTCTACCCTTAACTCTGACCCAGACCACTAAAACACACAGGGTAGGAAACACCACCCTTTAAGACCCTCGGCCCATGTTCGGAAATGATAGACAAATAACCTACTAACGTTGCTTTTAAGAACTCATTCAACACGTTTATAATGTTCAGTATCTGTAGTATATCATTGTGTTTATAACATACTATATTAACCCCTGATTAATTGTCCCTGGGCTAATGCCTAAGCTTTAGCTTAGCGGGCTAGTACAGTTTTGTGGTGTTCAGTCTCAGTCGGTCAAACAGAGAACCCTATTGTGAGGTCTGGGTCTTTGGACCAGAGTGAAGGCTGTGATTTCAGGTGGGCTGGTTCCTCTGAACAGGTGGTCCACACGTGCTGAGAGCCCTTCACATACTCATATTATTTACAAGGAGGACCTCTCTGTCATCGGACGACTTTTATCAATTGGGGCATTTTGAGGGTTTTTACTTGGGTAGAGGGTGGCGAGTTGTGGAAAAGGGAGGTTTCACTCACTTTTATTTCTATCCCTCTACCCCCTCCATTCCCTTCTCACAAAAATACACATCTGTCAAGATGAATTTTATAAACATGTCCTGTTACATCAAGCTGCTGCTGAGGCACTTTTAACATTTTTTTTAAGCCCCGAAATAAAACATAGAGGAGAGTACTATCTGAAGGAAGAGAACAGGGAACGGTAGGGACCACACGGAACCCACACGGAACTGTTGCCTGCTGGGATCCTTGGGGGAACCCTCAGCGATACAGTGAGGTAATTCAGACCATCTGCAGTAGAGAGGGGCCTTTCTCTTTTAGGAGTATCTATAAACCAGGTTAGGCTAGTGGACAGCCCCGGACAGACAGACAGGCAGACAGACAGGCATGCAGGCAGACCTGATATTTACACAGCACCCTCATAACACTGACGGCTGCTCCACCACTTCAGCAGTATCCTGTAGGTCGACATTCATCACTGTAAAGAGGAGTGGAGCGGCTCCCCATGCTTTTGATACTGTTACACACACACACACACCTACGTACAGTACACAGACACAGACACAGACTAAGAGAATTACACAGGCAAGGCCCCATACACTACATGCCCAGTATAGAGTAGCTGTCACCAGGGTCTGAAGATACGTCCTATTCTGTAATCTATGTGTTGTGTAATTTCAGATAAGGATATGTACAGCAAATGCTTGCTGGTGAAACGTTAGAGAACCCTTTCATCTCATTATTTTCAGAGGTATATCAGTAAGGTTACCGTGTCAAATTATCAGACCACCTGATGTGCCGACATCTCACAGAAAATTGCTTTTTAGGGTACTGCTGTGGACCAAACTCCACAAGGGAGACAGAAAACCCCCCTGCAACCAAGAAAGCAGCCAATCACACACACTACATGATGAGCCATGGGGAGATGTGGCGCAATGTAACTATATATGCACTCGATATCACTGCCATCACTACTTTGCACTTCTCTAAATATATGCAAAGGTTCACATTTATGTTCATTAGAGGTGGGGTAGGAGACCATTTCCAAACACCTTCGCTTGCAAATCTGACGTGGGCGTCTTGAGATGTCCACTATCAAATGTCGGAAAGAATCTTCATCAGTTGTTTAAAAACACACACCTGACTCAATCCATCTCAATTCATTACAGTGTGTAATACTACAACTGTCAATAAGTTCACGCTCACCTCTTCAAGCCCGGCGATCGAATGCTTTTTTTTATTGTCTGTTCATATTCATCCGTATTACCTAAACGATTCGCCTCAGAAAAAAAATACAATTGAATTCATCAGAAAAAAAGAAAATAAGTAAAGAATTGACTAGAATCCAAGTGTTTTAGCACCTGAACCCTAGCGAGTATAATAAACGTCACTGGGATATTTATAGCGTAGTATATGGAGAATGTCCAATTCCCTTCGCAATAACGAGAATGCATCTGTTAACCGTATCAGAGCAGCCCCTTAGCCTGAAGAAAGATCGGGTGAAAATAGAAAAGTACACTGTGTCAGCCCCTCGACGTGCCACCGTACACTTTCTATTAACTTACACTTTAAGCCCCCCGTAACCCAAACCCTACCAACTGCAGCCCGCTTTGCCCTGTTGGGCCCAGGAACCAGGCTATATATAACCTTCAACAGAGCCACGAGAATACAGCACTGAGCACACACAGTCATATCAGCCACATGACCCTTAGCTAATTGTAGCTATAGGCTAATGTATGTTTTTTACTGTATTAAACTGTGGTGAGAAGTTACCAAAAAGTTATATGATAATAGTATAATGTAGATAATATAGCAGTCGTGAACACATTTTACGTAACCCATCATTGGATATAAAACAATGTTGATTTGTAATTCAGAACAGCTCCTGTTGAGGGAGTTGAGGTGTTAGTGATGACCAGTGAGTTTACAGTCAGGCGGTTTCTAGTGTTGTGGAGAAGGAGTTGCTGTAAGGCCCTGGCAGAGTAACACTATGGCAGAGCGGAGTGTGGACCTGGTGTGAAGCTGTTGTTCGGCCACAGTGACAGATCCCTGTGTCCTCACGTCCTCACGGTATTCTGTACGTTTCATCTGTGGCCACAGACTCTCTTCTCAGCCATGAAGAGACACTAAAATAAATAACCATACTGTATAAGTAAATAACTACACTGTGACAAACCAACAGCAACTGCCTGTCTGAGACACTTGAGATTCACACACCCACACATAATTTACACAAATACAAGTTCACATAAAGATACAAAGACTGGCCTACACCAACATTATCAGTTGGGCCGTTCCACCAATTCAATGTCTTTTGAGATATGTATCTTGGCGGGGAATTTTGTTGTTGATTTCATCAACATAAACAACACATGCTCCTGTCATAAACAGCACATACTCCTGTCATAAACAGCACATGCTCCTGTCATAAAGAGCACATGCTCCTGTCATAAAGAGCACATGCTCCTGTCATAAACAGCACATGCTCCTGTCATAAAGAGCACATGCTCCTGTCATAAACAGCACATGCTCCTGTCATAAACAGCACATACTCCTGTCATAAAGAGCACATGCTCCTGTCATAAACAGCACATACTCCTGTCATAAAGAGCACATGCTCCTGTCATAAAGAGCACATGCTCCTGTCATAAACTGCACATGCTCCTGTCATAAAGAGCACATGCTCCTGTCATAAACAGCACATGCTCCTGTCATAAACAGCACATACTCCTGTCATAAAGAGCACATGCTCCTGTCATAAACAGCACACACTCCTGTCATAAACAGCACATGCTCCTGTCATAAAGAGCACATGCTCCTGTCATAAACAGCACATGCTCCTGTCATAAACAGCACATGCTCCTGTCATAAACAGCACATACTCCTGTCATAAAGAGCACATGCTCCTGTCATAAAGAGCACATGCTCCTGTCATAAACAGCACATGCTCCTGTCATAAAGAGCACATGCTCCTGTCATAAACAGCACATGCTCCTGTCATAAAGAGCACATGCTCCTGTCATAAAGAGCACATGCTCCTGTCATAAACAGCACATGCTCCTGTCATAAACAGCACATGCTCCTGTCATAAACAGCACATGCTCCTGTCATAAACAGCACATGCTCCTGTCATAAAGAGCACATGCTCCTGTCATAAACAGCACATGCTCCTGTCATAAAGAGCACATGCTCCTGTCATAAAGAGCACATGCTCCTGTCATAAACAGCACATGCTCCTGTCATAAACAGCACATGCTCCTGTCATAAACAGCACATGCTCCTGTCATAAACAGCACATGCTCCTGTCATAAAGAGCACATGCTCCTGTCATAAACAGCACATGCTCCTGTCATAAACAGCACATGCTCCTGTCATAAACAGCACATGCTCCTGTCATAAAGAGCACACACTCCTGTCATAAACAGCACATGCTCCTGTCATAAAGAGCACACGCTCCTGTCATAAACAGCACATGCTCCTGTCATAAACAGCACATGCTCCTGTCATAAAGAGCACATACTCCTGTCATAAACAGCACATGCTCCTGTCATAAACAGCACATGCTCCTGTCATAAACAGCACATGCTCCTGTCATAAACTGCACATGCTCCTGTCATAAAGAGAACATGCTCCTGTCATGAAGAGAACATGCTCCTGTCATAAACAGCACATGCTCCTGTCATAAACAGCACATGCTCCTGTCATAAAGAGCACATACTCCTGTCATAAACAGCACATGCTCCTGTCATAAACAGCACATGCTCCTGTCATAAACAGCACATGCTCCTGTCATAAACTGCACATGCTCCTGTCATAAAGAGAACATGCACCTGTCATAAAGAGAACATGCTCCTGTCATAAACAGCACATGCTCCTGTCATAAACAGCACATGCTCCTGTCATAAACAGCACATGCTCCTGTCATAAACAGCACATGCTCCTGTCATAAACAGCACATGCTCCTGTCATAAACAGCACATGCTCCTGTCATAAACAGCACATGAACCTGTCATGAACAGCACATGCTCCTGTCATAAACAGCACATGCTCCTGTCATAAAGAGCACATGCTCCTGTCATAAACAGCACATGCTCCTGTCATAAACAGCACATGCTCCTGTCATAAACAGCACATGCTCCTGTCATAAAGAGCACATGCTCCTGTCATAAACTGCACATGCTCCTGTCATAAACAGCACATGCTCCTGTCATAAACTGCACATGCTCCTGTCATAAACTGCACATGAACCTGTCATAAACAGCACATGAACCTGTCATGAACAGCACATGAACCTGTCATGAACAGCACATGCTCAGCTTAATAAAAACACATTTTCCCATCTCAAGAGGTTAAATAAAACAAATGACAAAAAAAAAAGCAACAACGTTTTTCGTCATGAATCTTGTTTTGGAGGCAGCTCTGCGGAGTAGATACTAGCTGGCATAGCCACAGTCATGAAATGTTAAACCTAACCTTAACCCTTAACTTAACCGCACTGCTAAGACTAATGCCAAACCCTAACCTTAAATATTTACAATATAGCCAATTTTGTCTTTGCAGCTGGCCTATCTAGCAGAAATCGCTCAGTTCTGCCTCAAGGACAAGACTCATCCCAATAAATGTCAACCTGCATATTAAAACAAGAGTTCAGTTCAAGTAACTGGGTTGACCTTAAAATGAGGGACAGGTTTTTTTTCTTCCTTAAAATGAATCATTCATCACATGAAATAAAGAATAATCTTCAGAAATGACTGTGTCAAAGCAACACAATAACTAGGGCTTTATAATAATGGTGAAAAGTTGGAGAAATGTTGGGGTTACATGGGGTAGAATCTTCCTGGATGTCAAAGAGGGTGCACATAGGGACATGTCACAATGCAGAATTTGGGCACTTTAGCAAGTGTCTTGTTCATATAAAAAATCTGATTTATTGAATTCATAGAAAATAACAATATAATTATTGTGTGTGTGTGTGTGTGTGTGTGTGTGTGTGTGTGTGTGTGTGTGTGTGTGTGTGTGTGTGTGTGTGTGTGTGTGTGTGTGTGTGTGTGTGTGTGTGTGTGTGTGTGTGTGTGTGTGTGTGAGTGTATGCATGAGAGTGTGAGTGAGAGAGCATTTGTAGCTTGGTGCCCATATAAATCATTTCAGCACAGCTGCGCCCTGTCCCTCTATCTATCCTCGGATAAGCCTTCTCAAATCTCCCCCCGACATCAGCTGGCCTCGCCTTGCTCACAGGCTGGCCAGCTATCAAACCTCTCTGTGTGTGTGTGTGCATGTATGTGTGTGTTTACTAAGCTCTCAGATGATGAGTAAGCTCCCTATCTTTCTCTCCATCAGCAGCTTCTCTGAGGACAGAAAGAGGATTGATTAGGACCCTGTCTGTCTATACACTCTATGAGTTTTTCAGGACACTATCTGTCTGTCTGAACGAGGCCTATCGGTAGGCTGGACAATAGTAAGAGTCAAAATTCACCCAAGGCTGAAAAATGTCAAAACAACGTTGGCTAAGCTGGAACACTAGTGCGTGCCCATAGCAAATGAATGGAATTGAACATTCGCAGAGCCTATTTTGACTGGAGTGATGCTCAGAATTCCATTTCGCCTAAATGGCATAAAAAAATGCATCCCTTTTTATTTACCACCACAATCTGTTCGTCGGACGAAACTGGGAAAAAAAACTACTCGTGTAGAAAGTAAACATCCGCACCTCGATGGTGTCAACTGTACTTATGTCTGCGTAATGACTAAGTAGGGAAAAAAGGAAAACTTTGTATTATTTATGGTCTAGTGATTGATCACAAGCGAGCTTGCTGCCCAGACTTACATAATTACAAAGAGGAGATTCTCCTGATTAAAATGGTGCCTGACTTGAACAATTCTAAATATACACGTTGCGAGATATTTGGTGAAATAGACCGGCATGCCTCTACAATGTGGGGCGCTCAGCGTTCCAAGGGCAAAAATTATTTTGGTGCTAGCGTTTGATGACAACTGAGCTTGCTGCCAGACTTACATAATTAGAAAGAGGAGATTCTCATGATTGAAATGGTGTCCGACTTGAGAAAATCTAAATATATACTTTGCGAGATATTTGGCAAAATAGACAGACATGCCTATATTTCTCTGACAGGAAACAATGGGACAACCTCAGAGTTCTATGAGTATTTTTTTGTTGTTGTTTACATTTTAAACTATCAACAACGTGAGCAGGTCTCATTGTCAACAATAGCGAAGCAGGCATTGTGAACAATAAGCTGGGAATAGAACGTTCGGAAGGCGAGTGTTGGTGCCACGGTGCTCAATACAACTAATAGGAGCTGGCAAGGTGAAAAATGCCCTAAAATAATTTATTACTTCAAAACGACTGCAAGCAGCTGGGAAATATGGTAATATTATGAAACTGGGCTCCACGGCAGATGCAATGAACTAGTTTTCATCAGAAAAAAGCATTGTTAAAAATGTCATGTATCCAGCCTACTATAGGACTAGGAGATGAGATGAGAGGGGGTTTAAGAAGGTCCTAACATGGAAACTACCTTTTAACACTCCTCAATCAGGTGGAGCAGGGTTGTATGTCCATCATAATGCTTTATGAAGTAGACTTTACAGAAACGTTACAGAGATGTTGTAAAGACTTAATTCCACTGCTGTACAGTATGTTGAACAAAAGCTAAATTTTGGTCACCCTCATTATTTATCCTCCCATCCTCCATTCTCTTCTCACTTTTCTTTTCTTTTCTTTCTTTCTTTCTTTCTTTCTTTCTTTCTTTCTTTCTTTCTTTCTTTCTTTCTTTCTTTCTTTCTTTCTTTCTTTCTTTCTTTCTTTCTTTCTTTCTTTCTTTCTTATTTGTCTGTGAATCAGACAGAGGGGCCTGGTGAGCCAAGGCAGTCAGGGCGGAAAGTATGACTTTTACATAAAACTAAATGCACCGGACCCGAGGGAGGGAGAAGAGTAAAGAGAGGGATCGAGAGAGAATGCGGGGAGAAAGTAGAAGGTAGAAAGGGGTGGCGAGAGGGGGGAAGATGGAGGGATTGAGAGAGGGAGTGGTGAGAGAAGACAAGAGGGGGGTAAAGAGGGGAGCAGATGGAGTTTGAATCAGACTCCTGGTGACTGGGCAGTCAGATTTCATATTTCACATCTACTATGTCTTGCTTACACAAACAGAAACACAAAAACACACACACACATCTGCGCACTAGAAAGTCCCCCAACCATATGAGGTCAGTACAAAGTGCAGCAGTTCGAGTGATTGAGCTTCTTTCTCACTGAAATGACCTTTGTCGTCAACCAAACCTCTCCACCACCACCCAGGACAAAACATACTGTTTCTTGAAAATCAAATCAAATTTTATTTGTCACATGTGCCGAATTCAACAGCTGCAGACCTTACTGTGAAATGCTTACTTACAAGCCCTTACATTTCAAGAAACAGAGTTAAGAAAATATTTACAAAATAAACTAAAGTAAAAAATAAATTGAAAAAAGTAACACAATAAAATAACAATAACAAGATTATATACAGAGGGTACCGGTACCGAGTCAATGTGCCGGGTAACAGGTTAGTCGAGCTATTTGTAAATGTAGGTAGGGGTAAAGCGTGACTATGCATAGATAATAAACAGTGAATAGCAGCAGTGTAAAAGCAAGGGGGCGTCAATGTAAACAGTTGTTTAATTGTTCAGCATTCTTATGGCTTGGGAGTAGAAGCTGTGAAAGAGTCTTTTGGACCTAGACTTAGTGCTCCGGTACCGCTTGCCGTGCAATAACAGAGAGAACCGTTTATGACTTAGGTGACAGGCGTCATTGACAATTTTTTGGGCCTTCCTCTCTGACACCACCTAGCATATACTGTAGGTCCTAGATGGCAGGAAGCTTGGTCCCAGTGATGTACTGGGCCATATGCACCACCCTCTGTAGCGCCTTTTGATCGGATGCAGAGAAGTTGCCATACCAGACGGTGATGCAACTGGTCAGGATGCTCTCGATGGTGGAGCTTTATAACTTTTTGAGGATCTGGGGACCCATGCTAAATATTTTCAGTCACCAGAGGGGGAAAAGGCTCTGTCGTTCCCCCTTCACACCGTCTTGGTGTGTTTGGACCCTGATAGTTTGTTGGTGATATGGACATCAAGGAACTGAAACTCTTGACCCACTCCACTACAGCCCTGTTGATGTGAATGGGGGTGTGTTCGGCCCTCCTTTTCCTGTAGTCCATGATAAGCTCCTTTGTCTTGCTCACGTTGAGGGCGAGGTTGTTGTCCTGGGACCACACTGCCAGGTCTCTGACCTCCCCACTATAGGATGTCTCATCCTTGTCGGTGATCAGGCCTACCACTGTTGTGTCGTTAGCAAACGTAATGATGGTGTTGGTGTTGTGTTTGGCCACGCAGTGGTGGGTGAACAGGGAGTACAGGAGGGGACTAAGCACGCACCCTTGAGGGCCCCCCGTGTTGTTGATCAGTGTGGCAGATGTGTTGTTGCCTACCCTTACCACCTGGGGGCGGCCCGTACAAGGAAGTCCAGGATCCAGTTGCAGAGGGAGGTGTTTAGTCCCAAGTCCCATAGCTTATTTATGAGCTTTGTGGGCACTATGGTGTTGAAAGCTGAGCTGTAGTCATTGAATAGCATTCTCACATAGGTGTTCCTTTTGTCCAGGTGGGAAAGGGCAGTCTGGGGACTATGGTGGTCTGCTTGAAACATGTAGGTATTACAGACTTGGTCAGGGAGAGGTTGAAAATGTAAGTGAAGACACTTGCCAGTTGGTCCGCGCATGCTCTGAGTACACGTCCTGGTAATCAGGATGTTGATCTGTTTAAATGTCTTGCTCACATCAGCTATGGAGAGCGTGATCACAGAGTTGTCCAGAACAGCTGGTGCTCTCATGCATGCTTCAGTGTTGCTTACCTCGAAGCAAGCATAAAAGGCATTTAGCTCGTCTGGTAGGCTCGTGTCACTGGGCAGCTCGCGGCTGGGTTTCCCTTTGTAGTCGGTATTAGTTTACAAGCCCTGCCACATCCAACGAGCGTCAGAGCCAGTGTAGTAGGATTTAATCTTAGTTCTGTATTCACGCTTATCCTGTTTTGATGGTTTGTCTGAAAGCCTAGCTGGATTTTCTATAAGCATCTTGATTAGTGTCCTGCTCCTTGAAAACAGCAGTTCTAGCCTTTAGCTCGGTGCCGGTAATGTTGCCGGTAATCCATGGCTTCTGGTTGGGATACATACCTTTTGTCACTGTGGGGACGACGTCTTTGATGCACTTATTGATGAAGCTGGTGACTGAGGTGGAACATATTCCAATCTGTGCTAGCAAAACAGTTCTGTAGTGTATAATGCATGTCATCTGACCACTTCCGAGTCACTGGTACTTCCTGCTTTAGTTTTTGCTTGTAAGCAAAAATTGGAGGATATAATTCATATTTGCCAAATGGGGTGTGAGGGAGAGCTTTGTATGCATATCTGTGTGTGGATTAAAGTAGTTATTTTCCTCTGGTTGCACATGTGACGTGAGATGAAACAGATTTAAATTTGCCTGCATTAAAGTCCCCGACCACTAACAGTGACGCTTCTGGATTGAACCTAGTATACTGTTAGAAAATTAGGTTGTAAACTACCAGAAAACCAATTCAACGGCATTCTCACATTTTCCTGTTCCTGCGTCAGAACATAATGAGTAGACATAGAAGGTGAACACGTTCTCATCAATATTTTCCAGCCAAAGGCCAATACGTTCAAGGGGCTATGCTGCTGTATGAATCAGTCATCACACCCAGGCCAACAACACACACACACACACACACACATGCACACACGCACACACATACGCAAACACATACACACACACACCCAGCTCGACTGCAATCAGCCAGATGCTGCTCGAGGAAAGGCTTGGGTGAGAGCGAGTGTTTTTTGGACTAAGGCCTTTTGCATGTGTAATATAGCGCAATAAGGATACATTAGCCATTACCTTCTCAGCAGAGTGCCTTAATGATCTGGAGAGGCAATAGCATGGAAAGCCAGACTCACACATCACCCACCCAATAAATGTAGGGAGGGAGAGAAAGAGAGGAAGGGAGAGAGAGAATGAGATTGAAATGAAGGGAAAAGTAGAGAAATGGAGGGAGAGAGAGGAATAAACTGGGAAGTGGTGACAAATGGTCTATAGGCTAAGAAAATGTACAATCAATTTAAAGGTCAGTGCTAGGGTTAGAGCTAGTGGGGTTAGGGTTAAGACCAAGGCTAGGGTTAGAGCTAGTGGGGTTAGGGTTATGGTTAAGACCAAGGCTAGGATTAGAGCTAGTGGGGATAGGGTTATGGTTAATGCCAAGGCTAGGGTTAGAGCTAGTGGGGTTAGGGTTAGGGTTAAGACCAAGGCTAGGGTTAGAGCTAGTGGGGTTAGGGTTATGGTTAAGACCAAGGCTAGGGTTAGAGCTAGTGGGGTTAGGGTTAAGACCAAGGCTAGAGTTAGAGCTAGTGGGGTTAGAGTTATGGTTTAAGACCAAGGCTAGGGTTAGAACTAGTGGGGTTAGGGTTAAGACCAAGGCTAGGGTTAGAGCTAGTGGGGTTAGGGTTAAGACCAAGAATAGGGTTAGAGCTAGGGTTAGGGTTAGGGTTAAGACCAAGGCTAGGGTTAGAGCTAGTGGGGTTAGGGTTAGGGTTAAGACCAAGACTAGGTTTAGAGCTAGTTAGGGTTAGGGTTAAGACCAAGGCTAGGGTTAGAGCTAGTGGGGTTAGGGTTAAGACCAAGGCTAGGGTTAGAGCTAGGGTTAGGGTTAGGGTTAAGACCAAGGCTAGGGTTAGAGCTAGTGGGGTTAGGGTTAGGGTTAAGACCATGGCTAGGGTTAGAGCTAGTTAGGGTTAGGGTTAAGACTAAGGCTAGGGTTGGAGCTAGTGGGGTTAGGGTTATGGTTAAGACCAAGGCTAGGGTTAGAGCTAGTGGGGTTAGGGTTAGGGTTAAGAACAAGGCTAGGGTTAGAGCTAGTGAAGTTAGGGTTAGTGTTAAGACCAAGGCTAGGGTTAGAGCTAGTGGGGTTAGGGTTATGGTTAAGACCAAGGCTAGGGTTAGAGCTAGTGGGGTTAGGGTTATGGTTAAGACCAAGGCTAGGGTTAGAGCTAGTGGGGTTAGGGTTATGGTTAAGACCAAGGCTAGGGTTCGAGCTAGTGGGGTTAGGGTTATGGTTAAGACCAAGGCTAGGGTTAGAGCTAGTGGGGTTAGGGTTAAGACCAAGGCTAGGGTTAGAGCTAGTGGGGTTATGGTTAAGACCAAGGCTAGGGTTAGAGCTAGTGGGGTTATGGTTAAGACCAAGGCTAGGGTTAGAACTAGTGGGGTTAGGGTTAAGACCAAGGCTAGGGTTAGAGCTAGTGGGGTTAGGGTTATGATTAAGACCAAGACTAGGGTTAGAGCTAGTGGGGTTAGGGTTAGGGTTAAGACCAAGGCTAGGGTTAGAGCTAGTGGGGTTAGGGTTATGGTTAAGACCAAGGCTAGGGTTAGAGCTAATGGGGTTAGGGTTATGGTTAAGACCAAGGCTAGGGTTAGAGCTAGTGGGGTTAGGGTTAAGACCAAGGCTAGGGTTAGAGCTAGTGGGGTTATGGTTAAGACCAAGGCTAGGGTTAGAGCTAGTGGGGTTATGGTTAAGACCAAGGCTAGGGTTAGAACTAGTGGGGTTATGGTTAAGACCAAGGCTAGGGTTAGAGCTAGTGGGGTTAGGGCTATGGTTAAGACCAAGGCTAGGGTTAGAGCTAGTGGGGTTAGGGTTAAGACCAAGGCTAGGGTTAGAGCTAGTGGGGTTAGGGTTAGGGTTAAGACCAAGGCTAGGGTTAGAGCTAGTGAGGTTAGGGTTATGGTTAAGACCAAGGCTAGGGTTAGAGCTAGTGGGGTTAGGGTTATGGTTAAGACCAAGGCTAGGGTTAGAGCTAGTGGGGTTAGGTTTAAGACCAAGGCTAGGGTTAGAGCTAGTGGGGTTAGGGTTAAGACCAAGGCTAGGGTTAGAGCTAGTGGGGTTAGGGTTAAGACCAAGGCTAGGGTTAGAGCTAGTGGGGTTAGGGTTAAGACCAAAGCTAGGGTTAGAGCTAGTGGGGTTAGGGTTATGGTTAAGACCAAGGCTAGGGTTAGAGCTAGTGGGGTTAGGGTTATGGTTAAGACCAAGGCTAGGGTTAGAGCTAGTGGGGTTAGGGTTAAGACCAAGGCTAGGGTTAGAGCTAGTGGGGTTAGGTTTAAGACCAAGGCTAGGGTTAGAGCTAGTGGGGTTAGGGTTAAGACCAAGGCTAGGGTTAGAGCTAGTGGGGTTAGGGTTAAGACCAAGGCTAGGGTTAGAGCTAGTGGGGTTAGGGTTATGGTTAAGACCAAGGCTAGGGTTAGAGCTAGTGGGGTTAGGGTTATGGTTAAGACCAAGGCTAGGGTTAGAGCTAGTGGGGTTAGGGTTAAGACCAAGGCTAGGGTTAGAGCTAGTGGGGTTAGGGTTAAGACCAAGGCTAGGGTTATTGTTAGAGTTAAGGAGTACTTACACCCCTTATATCCCGGTTTCTTCGCTTTCCTAATTATGCAACACTGCTGTTGAGGATGGGATCCTCCCGTTATTACATAATGTGCTGATTATGAGATTTTTAATGTGATGTACTGTGGCAGATTATATTATGTAATGCTGAACCACTGGTCTGTATTCTGATACAGTCCATTAGGTCCCACCATGGTAGTTGTTAATTGCTTTTTAGGACAACACCCTGGCAACAAAACTATTAAATTGAACCTATATTGAAACCAAACTATTTTAGGAGGGGGGCAACAGAACTAGGCAGGTGGAGGACGTCCCATCATTACAATAGTGGGGGAAACACCACTTCTAAGAGTGTTTCCATCATCTTTAGCTGAGAGCCTCATATTTTAAAGACTTGCCTACTGTTGCATTCTTCACCAAACATGGTCATTAACACGTTAGTTAACCACCGCCGATCCTTCACATCTTGCTCACTGACACACACACGCACACGCACACACACACACACACACACACACACACACACACACACACACACACACACACACACACACACACAAAACACATGTAAGACAGGGAATGCCACTGATCAGCACGAAGTCACAAGTCTTATCGCCCCTCATATTTAACCACTGCGAGATCTGGGCTATTTTGTTCCTTCCCACAGGTGTTAGGAGTTAATGCCACTGCTCATGTGATCGGCGTGGCCTTAGTGCAGCGGGATGCCAGGGAGGCCTGAGGGCTGTGAACAGGCCCGACAGCCTTCAGATGGGTTAGGAATAACAGTGTTAACAACCTCTCTCAGAGCATAGAACAGTGGTGCAGCTTTTCAACAAAACGCAACCCAACATAGTCTTTCAACACAACACAACACAGCTCCTCAACATAACACAATGCAATGCCACAGCCTTTCAGAGACCTGGCACTACTACAACACAACTTTAAGGAGTTAGAACAGTGTAACAAAACACAACAGTAATACAGAGATAAACTGGGCAATATAAAGAAACCAAATTGGTATGACGGTAACACCAGAGAACATTCTCTAACATTTTGTGTTACCTTCATTTTGCCAAACAGTAAGCCATTTAGTGTAATACACCTGAATATGAGGCTGGTGTGAAATATTATTAAGATGGTATAATGGTGTTCTCTGAGTATCAGTGACAAATCAACAGGAGAGGCTGTTTTCCATAGTGTTGCCTTACTGATTGAAATCTAGATCCCACTGGCTCCCCAGGAAGCCTCAGGCTCTGTAGCTGGTTGTGGATGGTTGTGGCACGCGCGCGCGCACACACACACGCACGCACGCACACGCACACGCACACACACTTCTGTAGAGGTATCCAGTTCTTCTTAATGGTGAATTCCCACTCTGTTGGGGGTTATAATGGCATTTCCAGGCTAAATTGAATAACATGTCTTCAGCAATGAGGTGCAGAAACACTGAGGGCGCGGTTTGGCTGAAAGATAAAAGACAAGGAGAGAAAGTGGGAGGCAGAATCAAACTTTTTTCCCCCTATTAAAACGAGGCATGGAAAACAATAGAGTTGGAGGTCGCAAACGATAGCCGGAGGACACAGAGGCGCCTTACAGACACTGGGCTATAAAGGAACTCTGTGATTGGGCAGGATCCACCACTACGACCAAAGGTTTCCCCAGCTCTCCGATAGGGCAGGGCTGATGATGACCTTTGACCCCAGAGTTGGTTGTAGTCCAGGCCAGCAGTATCTCTAGAGAGACAGGGGAGGGATGAGTGGCTGTCTGAGACTCCCCCTTCTGAGATCCAGACTACTCCACATTGCTCTCAGTCCTCTGTGATTACTGTTTAATGTATTCAGGGCTCTTGCTCTGTGTGTTTTATACCTCTCTTTAAGTATAGACTTTGGTATCCTCACTACATCTTCATCCTGAGGTCCCTGGAGAACCTGAGATAGAGACAGATCAACGGCATACAGTGTGCGAGAGGGAAAGTGTTAGAGAGAGAATGTGAGAGAGCGAGAGAGAGAGACTGCCTGTGCAGCATGTTGTTGGAAGATGGGGCAGACAGAGAGACAGGAGGGAATGGAGTGCTGTTCTTCAGTTTGGCTTTATTGAGATGAACACGTGAGGGAACTGGTAGAGAACAAAGGCTTTCTGCTCATGTCGTAACAAACGCACACACGCTGGGAGTGGACAGAGCACTTTTTCTTGGAGAGCCTTTCATACATAAAATGATTATTTGCTTCACAGATGGCTTCATTTTGTGTGTGTCATTATGTCATCCAAGTTCTGAGAAAAATTAATTTCCTTTGCAAAAATGAGAAAAGCAGGAAAACTGCTTTATAAAAAGAGAAGAAAATGCTGGGCTTTTCTCATTCCACAAAAAGGGAAAAAATTGGAAAAGGGACTGCTGAACCATTTACTTACAAGACAGCAATTACCTGTATGATACATTAAGTAAATTAAAGAGAGGCTGTTCTTGTTTTCTGATAGTCAAGTAAGCTGCTTGCTTTCTTGACTTGAATTAATATAGTATGACTTAGATAAATAATATATCATTATATAGAATAACGTTGACTGAAATGATTATGGCGTAAGATGGCCTTCACTGCTGCTGGTATAAAGAGAACTAATGTACATCCATCCAGGAATTTGAACATGCTGCAGCACCAGCATCCACCAGGGGGGAGCTGTGAGTCTACTTTCTCCCAGAGCAGTCTTCATGTTTGCAGTTTATGATACATTTGGCTCTGAGTGCATGTGCCCATAATAGCCATTAAAGGTTTGGACCAGTGATATTGGAATGTTACATTTCATTTCCACAACTCCCAACATAACAGCTTGTCATGGGTGAGGACTGAGTAGTCACAACTCCCAACATAACAGCTTGTCATGGGTGAGGACTGAGTAGCCACAACTCCCAGTGGCCCCTGACCCCTGGGCCTAGAGTACCAGTAAGTGTCTAGTTCTGTTGATAATACTAACCCAGCTAATTAACCCCATGCCAGGCCTTTAATTTGAACTGTTCAGTTCAGCGTCTCATCCAATGCTTGAGGAGCTGGGGATAATGAGAGACCAATAAATTTGACTGGATTTAAGCTCAGGGAGGCAGAGATTCGGTGCACCTGTCACAGCCAGATAGCAGTGAATGCAATTGATGGGCTCGACAAGGTCAATTTTGATTGCCTAGGGCTCCATGCAGCCTCCTCGGATCTCTGGCGCAATGCCACAGGGATTGTTGGACACCTGTCAATCAGCCTGGAGAGAGAGAGAATATCCTGACTTGGCTACAGTGCCTCTTCTGTAAGACGGATAAGCCAGCACAAGGCTAACTCATGATATTCTCACGGAACCCATGTAACAAGATAATGATCTTACAATAATACACCAACATTGAGAAACATATTGCACACTAGCCCATTATGAAGGGTGAATGTGTAACATGCTGCAATACTACATTACGAGGACTGTGTGTGTGTGTGTGTGTGTGTGTGTGTGTGTGTGTGTGTGTGTGTGTGTGTGTGTGTGTGTGTGTGTGTGTGTGTGTGTGTGTGTGTGTGTGTGTGTGTGTGTGTGTTGGAATTAATGTTCACAGCCAATGGAGAGAAATATTCGCAACAGAGCTATTGCTTACTGCCCTTGGTGACAACTTGTTTGTTGCAGGTCTGGAAAAGTCATCATCCAATTCAGGTCAGCGTGTTGAGTTCAATGTCTCAACACTGATCAATGTAATACATACTAGCTAACTGAAATGTGTCTCACTACTACAATCTTTGTGTCATCATAAAAGAAATCATGTCCCCTCTTCATCAACAACAGTAAACATTGTTCCTGATGCACTGTATTGTAGCGTGTGTCAGTCTCACAGGGGGATGAGATGAAGGGTTTAAGCTGTGCTCACATTCGCACAGGTGAGGTCTCAGTCCCACTAGGAAATGGTATGTGTTCAAGGATAAGACGGGACGTCCCGCGAAGCTGAAGGTGATCCCATCTGGGACTGACCTCTGACCTCTGACTGAGAGTGGGGGAGCAGGGGGGGGGGGAGAAGAGAGCGAGAAGGTCACCAAGATTTAATTTTGTTTTCCCGTCGAAGGAGGGTTTGAGGATTTAGGGAGGAATAAACCCCTCTCTCTCCCCTGGCTCTTCCCCCATGGTTCAGGGCCTTGCAGCTGTCCCCTTTCCCTCACATTTTTCTCAGTCAGATTTCAATCTATAATTAGCAGAAAGACCTCTAACTCCACACACACGTGAGTGTGTGACTGCGAGTGCGGCCCGAAACTAATCGACTAAATCCACTCCCCCCCTACCCCTCCCAATGGCTGGAGTGGCAGGTTCACATGTAGAGACTTAAAGCAACTTCTTTCTCAATGGCTGAGGGAGGCAGACTTAAAGGGCAACCCCTTGGCGGTCTCCTCCACCATGCCAGAGCGTCACTAAGCCCCCACTGAGCCTCAGTCCTCCTCGGTTCCCTCAGCATTCCAAATGTGGCACATACAGACAGACCCACCTGCTTCCCATCGCTTTTAATGATGAGTTTTATAGAACACTTGACGATTGTAGATCTAGATTGGAATCTGATCTGTGCTGACTGATGAGGTCACAGGGAGAAGGAAGGGGGCCATTACTCCACCAGGCATGCTGTCTATAGCAGGAAGGGAACACTGACAACTTTTCCATGACATCCCCTTACAGCCCTTCATGCTTTGCCTGGTTGTTTAATCCAAGAGCAAGGTCGTGATTTTATGGGTCAGCAGTTCCCCTCTGGACTAACTAACGTACAGACCTGTTCCCAACGCTGTGATTGGTCACCAGAGCCTTCCCACAAAGCCTTCGACCTCATCTTGATTTAGCCACCTGTTATTATTCTACTGCCCTAAGCCAGGGGAGGTAACAGCACAAAACCAAAAATAACGTTTGATGTAATTTTAGTAAATCTCAACCCTTGGATTATTTTATTATTGTTATTAGAATGTCAATCTTCCCCTCACCAGTAAGTGATGATTCCCAGTGTTCTTCATGTTCAAATGGCACCTCCTGTTGTTGAGGAGAATTTACCTAAGGCCTTTATTAAGCTCACATAAGCATTTTGTGACAGCTTACATTGGTTCTCAAAATACACTTAACATGTATTGGTGTTTAAAGGTAGACTCAGTGATATGACATAGATGCTGCTGAAAGTAAACAACATAGTGGGTCAATTTTCCGCAATAAGCGTGAGGCTCAACTTCTCCACTTGGTCCCGTAGCTACCACGCTGTAACAGTATGAAGCGAACCTGTGCACATGCGCAGATACTGTGTGAGAGCGAAGTCTTGCATCTTTCTCAACTCACTATCTCCAGTGTTGCTGGTGGCTACCTTTAAATACACAAAAACATGTATCAATACTGTACACACCACTAGATGAAGGCACATCAGATTATGGACAGGGTTCAAAAAATAAATATGAATTTCAGTACTTGAGAATGCATCTTTGACATTTTTGTATTTTCAAATAAATAACGAACTACACAACTTAATATCACATTAATTGAATCCTTTTCCTTTGAAAATACCAGACGATATGAATAACAGTCAAATAGAGTAAACAACAAAGGTGACAGATGTCTTGAAAGGTGGGAATGGCCATTACAACGATGCAACAGCTTGAAATTCAAGCATGAGTATTTCCAGTTGAATACGGTGTAAGTCAGCGTGGAAAATGTGACAAATTCTGCATGCATTTCATACTGAGCAATATTTCCGATGAAACATGACACTTATCCTAGAGTAAACTGTGTCGTTAAAGATTTGACAAAGTTATTTTCTCAGTTTCTCACACTTCATTTGGGCATTACTCAGGGTTATGGAGGCTTTCTGTGGTTTATCGAGTTTTTCTGGAGTTTCACTCTCGACTCGCAATGCTTCAATCACACATTATCTCCAAACAGATGTAGTTACCTGGCATGGCGTACAACCCTTACACCTTACATGCTAATGTAACAGTTTTATTGTTTCACTACTGCGCCAGGTGGTACTTAGCATCGACCTACTGGTACAGAATGGTCATCTGACTTTGGGGTAGGATTCAGAGAAGCTCATTTGGTTGGCATCTGACCCCTGGGCTTGTGTTTGTGCGTTTAGTCACGTCAAGTTCTGCGTTACAGCCTTGTTATTGGAGGAGCCAAGGGCACACATTTTCAATCATCATCTAAATTTAGTAATGAAAGGTTGTAAACCGATAAATACTGTTAACTTGGCATGGCAGCAATACCGCCACAACGAGGGAGAATAAAATATTGAATGCGGTCTAGTGAGAAGAAAAAGTTACGCCCATTCAGTTTGATTGACAAATTCATATGGGGAGAACTTTACCATAGACCTTTACCATAGATGGGCCCTCTGATTTTCCGCAGTGACCGACAGTATGAGAAGGCATGTTGGGGGGAGGTGGCAGGGAGGGGGTTTGGAGGGCAGGATGGTCTTAGATCTCCATGTGCCAGTTGACTGTGAGCCTACTGAAATGACTTGGCACAGGGAAAATGTATTCAATTCAGGGGGACAAATAATTAACTGACATCAGCTGATGGATCCGGACCCTCCGGGGAAAGGTTACGGTACAAATATAGCACCTTTTTTCCCAATAAATCGTATGTGGGGCGCGGGATTGACAGAATATGTAGAATGGTAGGCACAGCGACATTGATTAATGTGACGGATGGGGTCTTTTAAGTCTACGCTGAAATAGATCATCAAACGCTTATCTCAAACAGCAAATCACCCTCCTGCTACCAGCTATGAGCCAGCCGACAGTTACAACCAACACGGAGGTTGCGTGTGTCCCTTTGTCGTGTGAGATGAGTTACTGTACAAAGATCAAAGCAACACTGCTCCTATGTTTGGATCAACAAAAAATACATACAAGAAACGGAGAAAGAAATGATCCAATATTTTTCCTGCTCCCATGCACCTGTGGTTGTATTGGATGTGCTTGCTTTGTAATTATTATTGTATTCTTAAAATGTATTTCACCTCACTGGTAATCAGGTAATCAGTTATGTCATGTAAACAATAGAGACAAGTCCTAGTGTAAACAACAGCTGCACTAAATACATCCAGGAAGTAGGAGCAGACTAAAACATAGTTGTGAAGGTGTGGCTATGATAGACTGCACCAGTATAAAACACTGTGAAGGCTGTCCGTAAACACCTTGGCGTAATGTATTAAGGTGTTGAGAGATGTACAGGAGTATACAGTTGACATTACAATATGTCTTTTTATCTTTCTCTCTCTCTCCGTTTCAGCAGCTGGAATGGCTTCCCGTGGGCAGCGTAGTGGTTAAGCGCATTGGGCCAGTAAACAGAAGTTAGCTAGTTCAAATCCCTGAGCTGACTAGGTGAAAAATCTGTCAATGTGCCCTTGAGCAGGGCACGTAACCCTAATTGCTCCTTTAAGTGTCTCTGTATAAGAATGTCTGCTAAATGACTACAATGTAAATAGAGGGGGAAAAATTACACAGTGTTGTTGCTGATTGGACACAGAATTGGCGCAGAAAACTTTTAGCATATCTGCGGGTTCAAGCCTTCCAATGTCATAAAATTAGCACCTTTCCGGAAAGATGGTGAATGTCTGGACTGGAACCAGCCAGAGCATTGGGGGATATTTTGGCAGGTGCTGGGACAGTGGTTAATGACAGAGCAGATAATATTTCTGGTTTTATTGACCTGTCAGGTCTTATCAGAGACTTCCTCTAAAAGCAATCCAAGGTGAGCCTGAGATGCTATCCAGAGATTCAATCTCCAAAAATAGGAAAAATAGCCCAATGCTTGTGTTTACATCAATGCTAAAAGCTTCCTAAATATTCCCTGAAATATAATACAAGCATTTGGCCGACATGCTTTACTCATAAACCTGTGGCCTGTAATGTTGGCTTTGGCAAACGTGTTAACATTCTGGAAAAAGATTAACATAGATATACATTCTCATAAGGTGTAATGTAAATGTATATACACATATTCAAGCACTGACATACATGTTCATATACATTCACACACACAGACAAGCACACAAATGGGTTATGCTCTGCAAATAAGGTACAAATCCTGACAACTTTGCACACAAAGTTGAGCTCACTTTTAGCCTCCAAAGTAAACCATGGTTCTTTGGCCAGCCCTTGGACTTCACAAAGACCCAGTGTAGTTATCACCTAAAGTGTGAACGGACTGCTCTCTCTGCTTTTTATAAACAACGTGGCCAGCCAAGAAAAACACACAATTCACTTGATTTACTTTAAGAAGATGTAATCTCTGGCGGTGGATGTCTCAGAGTGTATCTTTGGCCAAAAAAGGCTGAACTCTGGTACCACTTTTACATTCTTTCTCTTCAACACTTTTATTTAGCTTCCACATTTCTCGGCTTGAAAAACGCTCATAGGGAACGAGATGTTTTTGACTCTGAGGAGAGAGAAAACCGAATTCATACACGATATTAGTGGACATTATCTGTCAAAATGTTGACAGTCCTCAAGGGCAGCGGATTCACACCTCAACAGCTCCATGTCACTCATGGAGATCCACTAGTTCAAAATGGCTGACAAAAACACACCAGCCGTGTTCAAGAGGATCAAAACCGTAATGCATTATGGGTCAGCGCAGTCACCTGCAATGTCGGCTGCGATGTCGTACAAGCCCACTGACTACTCCTGAGATGTAAAGAACCAACCAACCATTTCTGACACAGACAATGCCTATTCATTATCATCATTTCTAGGGGGGTTTTCCTAGCCACCGTGCTTCTACACCTGCATTGCTTGCGTTTTGGGGTTTTAGGCTGGGTTTCGGTACAGCACTTTGTGACATCAGCTAATGTAAGAAGGGCTTTATAAATACATTTGATTGATTGATTTGACATGCTTACAGATGTCCTCACCAACCAAACAGAACCTAACTCCAAATGTACCCCCTCCCCATCACACTCTGCCTCTACTTCAGCACCCCCCTCGTCCCCCAACACACACAAGTACTTACTGTATACACACACATACCATACCCCCCGCCGCTATGCCATCCAGCACAAACACACACGCACACACTAGCCGGGTCCACTCCCTGTGGCGAGGGTGGCTGTAAAGCAGCCTGAGGAGAGATTGATGTGTGCGGTGTGGAATCTTCATGTGATGTGACGATATCTGGAACACATATATGCAGCGACGGCCCACAAGCATGCCTGGAGAGTCTCTAGGTCCTGCTTTTAGATTTCCACTCACCCAGACTTTTAATGTGAAAAGACCCTGCCACTGTAATTTGTGGTCTGCTAAAACTTTGAGGTGATTCAAAGACAAAACATGTGTGTGTGTGGAGGGGTGGAGGGGATAGGACAAGGGGGTTTGTTGTGAAATGTCACAGGGGTTTAGTGAATGTGTTGTAAATGGAGTGATATTTTTCATTGGATTCTTCCCCTCATTACATTGTTTCAACTCAGCGTACGGTTTGCATATTGACTGTGTAGTATTTGCTACAGAGGAGGGTTTGAAAACACCACATGCCTTCATCAATTTAGATCTATTATAATTACAGGACGCATCATTAATCATAGGTTCAAATCAGGTATTCTGAGAAGAGCATACCAAGTTATTTTGGCCACTGCTACACACTGTTACTCCAGCATACTGAACAACATCCCATCACACTGCTACACACTGTTACTCTAGCATACTGAACAACATCCCATCACACTGCTACACACTGTTACTCTAGCATACTGAACAACATCCCATCATACTGCTCAATTAACCTTGATTTTTAATCATGTTCAGTTACTCAATCAACATCAAGCGGATACATTTGCATGGGTCTCTGTCTTCACTCCCATGCAATAGGTTAAAATAAAGCTTTATGCATACGGTAGTTTGAGTGTTCTTTAGATGGTGGATGGATTACTTTATTTGTAGGCAAATACTGGATATAGAGACCGATTACGCTGTTGCTGATTTAATCATTAACCATATAGTTAGGTCTCATCATGGATATAACCCATTTTATCATGGCCATTGCCATTGAGGGCTTTCACCATTTTAAAGCAGTCAACTGGGTGGGGATTCCTATGAGTCAGGTAATGAAGAAGATGAAAATGTACTACTTTAAAATGGAGATAGCATTGATAGTGCCATTGAGGCTGTCACAGACACTATGATGGCACAGATACAAAAATGAGTCCTCTATCTAGCTCTATGTCACAAACTAACCACATTCACAGCCATACATCTGGCAGATTTGATTATGCTGAGCCGCAGGGCGCCGAGCAAAGGCCGGTCGCGTCACTGGGTGAAAGCAGGGAGGGAGGAGAGCCATTCTCAAATCGAACAGTAGTTTGAGCCGCTCAGTGATTTTGTCAACAAGGCACTTTTGCATGGTAAAACAGAGAATCTTACTAATTAGTACACATCCTTAATTATGTAATTTTGTTTTGACCCAACTTTTCTGTCGGCTTTGAACGGGGCACCTGGCTCACGCCCGGGAGGCAGTCCGGATCCAAATCAAATGCACTCAACTTTCAGCCAAGCAAAACACGCCTACATGGGCACTCGGTCAAAATTAATCAAACCCCCTCATCAAATACTTCCTGTTCTCTTCCAACAAATACTAACATCTGACCAATCAGAATACAGCAAAGTAGTTGCTAGGTAGATAATTAATTACAGTTACAATTCCAAACAACTGTTTCACTATATGGTAGAAGTACACAACATTGATTTAGAAAATAATAATATCTCTCATAAAATTAATCTACAATAATGAATATCCATTTCACAATTTGTTTCTGATCTGATTATAAAAAAGATTGTAATCTAAATAGTTTTGAATAACGGATTTGCATAATACCTGTCTGAAAGTCCCATAGAGTTATCATAAAACCATCAATGAAACTCACTTGCTGATGGGTAGATTTGGTGTGATATTTAGAATCATGAATTGCACTAATTAACACAATGCCATCAGACTGGACAATGCCATCAGACTGGACAATGCCATCAGACTGGAGCCGTCCGAAATAAACATAACGACATGGTGACATGATGATTGTAAACTATCAGGAATGTGGCGCCAAGACAGAACCAGGCACCAAGACAGACAGAGAGAGTGAGACTGATCAGCGGACCTTACACTACATTAACCCAATGAAAGAAATGGTCAGATTTATGTTTCTATCAGGGGCCTTGGAATGGGTCTTTAAACCCATAATGATGTCTTGTTTTGGTTTCATTGGAGAATACACAGTCCAAGAGAACATTGTGACCTCTTCTGGTAATGTCATCTACTGGTTTATGCGATTAAAAAAGCTCTGAGCCAACTGACTGACATAAAATCTCCAGGAATGTTCCACTTGACCATCCAGAGGATACCAAGTGAGGACAAGGGGACTGTTTAGGTTACACGGTTCATTACATGAACTGAAAATTATATGATAGAAGGCAGCCGTTGCAGAGCGACACTGTCTCTTACATATGAAAATGCAGCATGTTTTGTTAAAATGTTCCATTAGAACACTTACATTGGGCTACCTAGACAACAGCCATGTATGATATAGCTACTGGCGCACCTCTAGCCCCAGATATACTCTTAAAGAACCTAACGTTACCGTTACTCCTTAAGGTCCAAGGACCTTAAATGTTATAGTCCAAGGTAGACTGGCTCTGGCAGCCAAAACAGCCAAATACTCGTGAATCGATTTTCAATCGCAATATGGTTCTAGAAAAATAAAGCCCTTTCATATCACATCAAAATAATTTTACAAATGCAAAATACACACTTATTGTAGAGTGTTTTAACCGGCCTTATCATAGTTGCAACCAACAGTATTTTTCAGTGACAACATATTTCTTGCTGCTTTCTTCCGTTAGTCACAAGTGTTCGGAGGATGCTAGATAGCTAATTAGCACAGGTGGACCCTCTGTCTTTCATTTGTCTCCCGTAAACAGGTGTTGTAACTTGGAAATATGGCCATGTGGAAACACCAACCCTAACCCAATAGCCCTATTTCAACTTAACGTTTTGTTTTTGAAAATTATTTTGACGCTGATGTGAAAGATAAGGTGCTTTCAAAACCGTACCTTAGGCGATGCGTGTTAATGTTCCGGGGCTCTTAAAAACACTCCCCCCGTACAGAGGACGCCTTCATCAAATGACTCTCATGTGCAATGTAATGGCACTGAGAGTCATGATCAAGGGCCAGGCCTCTAGTTAGTACACAAATGTCTCTCAGCTTTGTAAATATGGGGGCGGCAGGTAGCCTAGTGGTTAGAGCGTTGGGCTGGTAAATGTAAAGTTTGCTGGATTGAATCCTTGAGCTGACAACATAAAATCTCTTGTTCTGAACAAGGCAGTTAACCCACTGTTTCCTGGTAGGCCATCATTGTAAATAAGAATTTGTTCTTAACTGACTTGCCTAGTTAATAATGGTAATTATCTTATCAGTGTAGTATGCAAAGTATATTATAATTTACCATAGCACAGACCTGAATAACCTTTTAGCCAGGCACTCAGGACATGCACATCAACTATGCTAAGGGCCTCTTTGCACTACACTACTTTGACGACACTAGTCCAAGGAAAGATACTTTTGTAGTGTAAAGGTGTCAGCATGCTTCAGTTCGCTTGCGTCTAGCCGAACTCGGCTAGCCGAACCGACCGAGTGTGCTCGCATACTCCCTTGAATAGTCAGAACTAATCTCAGATAACTCAAGAAATCTGTAATTATTGTTGACGTTTTTGCCTAAAAGTTCTTAGTCTTACCTACGTAGGTAGTGTGGGAGACATTTACACCACATACCCCCCTCTGAGTGGTATAGTGTAAAGACAACAACTTTCCCACACCACATGTCCCTGCAAGAATTACCTTAATTACAAGTAACTGTCCAGTGAAAACCATACTTTGAAAGTTCATATTCTGTTAGCTCGTACCCAAATAATGTTGTTGACTAGTCCTACACTCAGCAAATTGGATGCAGTCTATCACAGTGTCATCCGTTTTGTCACCAAAGCCCCATATACTAGCCTGTATGCTCTAGTTGGCTGGCCCTCACTTCATATTTGTCGCCAAACCCACTGGCTCCAGGTCGTCTATAAGTTTTGTTATGTAAAGCCCCGCCTTATCTCAGCTCACTGGTCACCATAGCAGCACACACCCATAGCACATGCTCCAGCAGGTATATTTCACTGGTCACCCCCAAAGCCAACTCCTCTTTGGCCGCCTTTCCTTCCAGTTCTCTGCTGCCAATGACTGGAACGAATAGCAAAAATCACTGAAGCTGGAGACTCAGCTTACAGATCATTGAACCTGTACATTGCCTATCTGTAAATAGCCCACCCAACTACCTCATCCCCATATTGTTATTTATTTTTCTGCTCCTTTGCACCCTGGTATCACTACTTGCACATTCATCTTCTGCACATCTATCACTCCATTGTTTAATTGTAATTATTTCACCACTATGGCCTATTTATTGCCTTGCTAAATTGTAATTATTTCACCACTATGGCCTATTTATTGCCTTACCTCCCTAATCTTACTTCATTTGCACACACTGCATATAGATTTTTCTATTGTGTTATTGACTGTACGTTTGTTTATCCCATGTGTAACTCTGTGTTGTTTGTGTCGCACTGCTTTGCTTTATCTTGGCCAGGTCGCAGTTGTAAATGAGAACTTGTTCTCAACTGGTCTATCTGGTTAAATAAAGGTGAAATACGTTTTTTTTTTAAATACTCATATTTGTGGCCAAATCATATATTGGATAAAAAGCACCTCAAAACCCCACCTGTATCTCAAACAGACCATTTAAAAAATGCTTGCTGTTTCCTCATAGAACATGGTGTCATGTTGGCTCATTGACGAAGCTGGCCAATCAGCTGTCTACTCGCAATAATATTTTTTATGATCGGTATACGCCCACACCATTCGCCCTCAACCGTAAGGCTCTCCAGAGGGTGGTGAGGTCTGCACAACGCATCACCGGGGGCAAACTACCTGCCCTCCAGGACACCTACACCACCCGATGTCACAGGAAGGCCATAAAGATCATCAAGGACATCAACCACCCGAGCCACTGCCTGTTCACCCCGCTATCATCCAGAAGGCGAGGTCAGTACAGGTGCATCAAAGCTGGGACCGAGAGACTGAAAAACAGCTTCTATCTCAAGGCCATCAGACTGTTAAACAGCCACCACTAACATTGAGTGGCTGCTGCCAACACACTGACACTGACTCAACTCCAGCCACTTTAATAATGGGAATTGATGGGAAATGATGTAAATATATCACTAGCCACTTTAAACAATGCTACCTTATATAATGTTACTTACCCTACATTATTCATCTCATATGCATACGTATATACTGTACTCTATATCATCGACTGTATCCTTATGTAATACATGTATCACTAGCCACTTTAAACTATGCCACTTTGTTTACATACTTATCTCATTTGTACATACTGTACTCGATACCATCTACTGTATCTTGCCTATGCTGCTCTGTACCATCACTCATTCATATATCCTTATGTACATATTCTTTATCCCCTTACACTGTGTACAAGGCAGTAGTTTTGGAATTGTTAGTTAGATTACTTGTTGGTTATTACTGCATTGTCGGAACTAGAAGCACAAGCATTTCGCTACACTCGCATTAACATCTGCTAACCATGTGTATGTGACAAATAAAATTTGATTTGATTTGATTTGAGGTATGTCCACTCCATTCCAACACAGAAAAGCTGCTTTTTAACATACTCAATTATTATTTCTATTTTTTACTCATACTGTAATTACTTATAGGTCATATTTCATAGAAACCTGGGAACACTGGACAGTTACTTTAATACCAGTAGACTGCATTTTTGCTCTGTTAGCCAAATTGAAAATATCCATGCATTTGTGAATTGTTGCATTAATCAAGTGTGCAATATGGTTTAGATGAGGAGCTCCTGTATAGTTTGAATTGCTATCCTTATTTTGTTTGTCTATATACTATATTTGCAGTATGCTAATAACTGCACTCGCACATGAAGCATGCATATGGCTTTGGCCACATCACATCCAAGGCTAAAGTAAGGATAGTGTAAACAGACAAATTGCAAATCTGATGTTGAAGAGAGATAGATCTTACTACACATATTTTACTAATGTAAATCCTCCCTAAAAGGTAATATAACTTTGATAACCACCTTTCCATTAGGATACCAGTCAATAAACATGGTGCTGTTGATGAGAGGATAATGTATATCTCCAAGACATCTCCATTGTCCTGAGGCACCCCTTGGTGTGGAGAATAAAGGTGTTAAAACAAGACCCTGATTTATTAAGTACTAATTGTTGGTGTGAATGTCTCTCATGCAGATTGGGGTGGGTTACTGACAGTCTCCGCTGAGTGCAAACATTAATCGGCTGGCAGATTCATTGGGCTGAAACCCTGCTGGGGACGGAGTATTTTTGAAAAGTTGCAAAGTTGTTGCCACCACTCCAAAATCGACCCTCATGTCTTCAAGGGGTATTGTTAGTTTGTTTCACCTCCAACAGGCCTGTGATTGATGATGGTTGACTGCAGAGAGAGAGCGAGAGAGAGAGAGAAAGTCTAAAATTAACCTGGCGTGGGGACGGTCAGGGCTGCTCAGGGGTCGTGCTGGCTGCTGGAGATGTGTGTTCACAGGCCAGCACACGGGAGAGAAAGTCTAAAATTAACCTGGCGTGGGGACGGTCAGGGCTGCTCAGGGGTCGTGCTGGCTGCTGGAGATGTGTGTTCACAGGCCAGCACACGGGACAGGGATAGCAGATCATTGTGGGAGGGACCAAAAAGAGAGGCTCGTCTGGCAGAGCTATTTGTGGAGCAGAAATTCAGCTACTGACACAGACTGTCATCCCATGATGGATCAGTGGGATAGAGAGAAGCATGGAAGCAGGGCAGAGGAGAGGGTGTGACAGGGGACAAGGGGAGAAGTGGAGCAAGGGAGGGGGGATAGGGCAGCTTAATGCAACACTGGGGTTTTGGGGGGAAACATTTTGCCTGACATGAGACCTGTTGCAATAGTGAATCATGTCTGGAAAATCACTGACCTCAGATCTGTCTGTCAGAGTTGAGAAGTTAATTAAAGTCCACAATGCCCCAATGCATACCTACAACTCTAAATGTCCTAACTTAGGCCACAATGTTCCTGTCAACAATGAGTAACACCTCGTCTATACATGGTTTTACAAATAATGTTTCTAATCATAATGTTTCTAATCATGAGATCCAGATAATAAGCTTAGTTTCCATGCACACTTGGTTTCCAATGTGTCATGCCCATTTTACACTAAATATCCCATTTGCAGGTGCCCTTTGGCGTTATTTACCATAACAATATACCTGACCTCCAGCACTGCCATGGACTGTAAACCAATGATTCCACCACAATACACAGCACCAGTAAAAGGTTTGGACACACCTACTCATTCAAGGGTTTTTCTTTATTTTTACTATTTTCTACATTGTAGAATAATAGTGAAGACATCAAAACCATGAAATAACACATATGGAATCATGTAGTAACCAAACAAATGTTAAACAAAATAAATGTTAAATTTGAGATTCTTCAAAGTAGCCACCCTTTGCCTTGATGACAGCTTTGCACACTCTTGGCATTCTCTCAACCAGCTTCATGAGGTAGTCACCTGGAATGCATTTCAATTAACAGGTGTTCCTTGTTAAAAGTTCATTTGTGGAATCTCTTTCCTTCTTAATGTGTTTGAGCCAATCATTTGTGTTGTGACAAGGTAGGGGTGGATACAGATGATATCCCTAATTGGTAAAAGACCAAGTCCATATTATGGCAAGAACAGCTCAAATAAGCAAAGAGAAATGACAGTCCATCATTACTTTAAGACATGAAGGTCAGTCAATATGGAACATTTCAAGAACTTAAAAAAGTTTATTCAAGTGCAGTCGCAAAAACCATCAAGCACTATGATGAAACTAGCTCTCGTGAGGACCACCACAGGAAGGGAAGACCCAGAGTTACCTCTGCTGCAGAGAATAAGTTCATTAGTTAACTGCACCTCAGATTACAGTCCAAATAAATGCTTCACAGAGTTCAAGTAACAGACACAATTCAACATCAACTGTTCAGAGGAGACTGTGTGAATCAGGCCTTCATGGTCAAATTGCTGCAAAGAAACCACTACTAAAGGACACAAATAATAATAAGAGACTTACTTGAGCCAAGAAACATGAGCAATGGACATTAGACTGGTGGAAATCTGTCCTTTGGTCTGATGAGTCCAAATTTGAGATTTTTGGTTCCAACCGCTGTGTCTTTGTGAGATGCAGAGTAGGTGAACAGATGATCTCCGCATGTGTGGTTCCCACCATGCAGAAAAGAGGAGGAGGTGTGATGGTGTGGGGGTGCTTCGCTAGTGACACTGTCATGAATTTATTTAGAATTCAAGGCACACTTAGCCAGCATGGCTACCACAGCATTCTGCAGTGACAGGCCATTCCATCTGGTTTGAGCTTAGTGGACCATCATTTGTTTTTCAACAGGACAATGACCCAAAACACCCCTCCAGGCTGTGTAAGGTGTATTTGACCAAGAAGGAGAGTGATGGAGTGCTGCATCAGATGACCTGGCCTCCACAATCATCCGACCTCAACCCAATTGAGATGGTTTGGGATGTGTTGGACCGCAGAGTGAAGAAAAATCAGCCAAGTGCTCAGCATATGTGGGAACTCCTTCAAGACTGTTGGAGAAGCATTCCAAGTGAAGCAGGTTGAGAGAATGCCAAGAGTGTGCAAAGCTGTCATCATGGCAAAGGGTGGCTACTTTGAAGAATCTAAAATCTTTTTTGATTTGTTGATCACTTTTTTTGTGTTATTGCATAGTTTTGATGTCTTCACTATTATTCCACAATGTAGAAAATAGTAAAAATAAAGAAAAACCCTTGAATGAGTAGGTGTGTCCAAACTTTTTGACTGGTACTATATATCTAACCACACATCACAAGTCCCCGTCTCCCCAAAGTTGTGGTCCATATGGGGGCAAAGCGTTGACCCCCCTGTCCATATGAGTGGTGCTCCCTCTTCCATCCACATGGCCAGGTTTGGAATAGCACCGGCTACCCCCGGGGCGAAAGTCTGCAGATCCCGTTACTGAACCCCCTAAGCCCACTGTGCCCTTTGTGATTTATATATCTGCTCTGAATTTACAGCTTGTGAAATACTCTCAGTTAACAGCAGACGGGAGAACTTAGGGTGGGTGTGGGGGGTTGGGGGCACACAGAAACAATGGATCTGTCCTGCAGGAGTAGGAACCAAGAATTTGAGAGAGAGAGAGAGAGAGAGAGAGAGAGAGAGAGAGAGAGAGAGAGAGAGAGAGAGAGAGAGAGAGAGAGAGAGAGAGAGTTGCACCTGGTCTGGAGAGGAGCGTATAAATTCCTCCAATAAGGAGAGGGGAAGTGTCGCATAGTTGGGTGTCATTCTTTTTAAGATGTGAGGAAATTCCACTGGGCTTGATTTCTTTTTGAAATACAACAATACCTGATGTGCTGCGTACACTTTTATGGAGGCAGCAGAACCTGCGTCCATCTGTCCTGCTGGTTAAACCAATGATTGACATTGATTCTTGGGTTCTATTACACAAATAACAGGCCTTCACTTTTCCTTTTTCCTTTATGCCTATCAGTAAAACAAACTTTTGTACATTACTAAACCTGACTAAACATAGCAATATTTTACACGGTGGAGAAAAAGTTTACCTTAAGCTGTAGAAGCTGATCACTGAAGAAAAGTACCTCCACACACTTCGACAAAATCTAATTTCAGAAATGTAATGTGCCAAGTTTTCAGTCACAGTAGAGAACCACTACAACTCAAGCACTGGTTTAATGTGACTACATAGATTGTTTAAATTAAATTTTTAAGGGCCTCCTGGGTGGTGCCACCAGAGATTCTACGTTCAAGCCCAGGCTCTGCCGGGACCGAGAGGCTCATGGGGCAATACACAATTGACCCTGGGTTAGGGAGGGCATGGCTGGCAGGGATATCCTTGTCTCATTGTGCACTAGTGAGTCCTGTGGTGGGCTGTGCATGCTGGTGTATGATGTTTCCTCTTCGTTGTGTCAAGAAGCAGTGTGGCTTGGCTTGGTTGGGTTGTGTTTCTTGACCTTTACCTACTGAGTCTGTACAGGAGTTTCAGCAATGAGACAATTGGATATCATGAAATTGGGGAGAAACAATGGGAAACTATGAGAATGCTGGAAAACAAGGAATAATCTTTATAGCAGATTTTGAGAAAGCCTTTGATTCAGTAAATCTAGAATCTGTATAAGAGCCTGAATTTTTTTCAACTTTGGAGAATCTCTCATGGGTATAAGTAATGTACAAGAATCCTTTATGAGGTCCTCCCGGGTGGCGCAGTGGTTAAGGGCGCTGTACCACCAGAGACTCTGGGTTTGCGCCCAGGCTCTGTCGTAACCGGCCACGACCGGTAGGTCCGTGGGGCGACGCACAATTGGCCTAGCGTCGCCCGGGTTAGGGAGGGGTTGACCGGAAGGGATATCCTTGTCTCATCGCACACCAGCGACTCCTGTGGCGGGACGGTCGCAGTGCACGCTAACCAGGTTGCCAGGTGCACGGTGTTTCCTCTGACACATTGGTGCGGCTGGCTTCTGGGTTGGATGCGCGCCGTGTTAAGAAGCAGTGCGGCTTGGTTGGGTTGTGTATCGGAGGACGCATGACTTTCAGCCTTCGTCTCTACCGATCCCGTACGGGAGTTGTAGCGATGAGACAAGATAGTAGCTACTAAAAACAATTGGATACCACGAAATTGGGGAGAAAACGGGATAAAAAAGAAAGAAAATAATCCTTTATGTAAAATAATAAACCACGGTTACTTCTCTGAGAACTTTGAATTGTCAAGAGGCGCAAATCAAGGTTGCCCTCTGTCACCATACCTCTCTCTATGTATTATGTCCATTGAACTTAAAAATCTGAAATAAATCAAATCAAACTTTATTTGCCACATGCTCCGAATACAACAAGTGTAGAATTTACTGTGAAATGCTTACTTACAAGCCCTTAAGCAACAGTGCAGTTCAAGAACAAGAAAATATTTACCAAGTAGGCTAAAATAAAAAGTAATAATAAAAACTAACACAATAAGAATAACAATAACGAGGCTATATGCAGGGGGCACCGGTACTGAATCAGTGTGCGGGGGTACAGACTAGTTGAGGTCATCTGTACATGTAGGTGGGGGCGAAGTGATTATGCACAGGTAACAAACAAATAGTGAGTAGCAGCAGTGAGGGGGGGTTCGGGAGGGGGGGTTCGGATAATTGAAATTCTCAATTATCGCGGATTTATCAATGGTGACAGTGTTTCCTAGCCTCAGTGCAATGGGCAGCTGGGATGAGGTTCTCTTATTCTCCATGGGCTTTACAGTGTCCCAGAACTTTTTGGAGTTTGTACTACAGGATACAAATTTCTGTTTCAAAAAGCTAGCCTTTGCTTTCCTAACTGCCTGTGTATATTGGTTCCTAACTTCCCTGAAAAGTTGCATTTCGCGGGGGCTATTCAATGCTAATGCAGAACGCCACAGGATGTTTTTGTGCTGGTCAAGGGCAGTCAAGTCTGGAGTGAACCAAGGGCTATATCTATTCCTGGTTCTACATTTTTTGAATGGAGCATGCTTATTTAAGATGGTGAGGAAAGCACTTTTAAAGAATAACCAGGCATCCTCTACTGACGGAATGAGGTCAATATCCTTCCAGGATACCCGGGCCAGGTCGATTAGAAAGGCCTGCTCGCTGAAGTGTTTTAGGGAGCTTTAAACAGTGTATTAGGAGGGCAGGTTGGTTATCATGATATCTATGAGGGGGCCTGTGTTTACAGATTTGGGGTTGTACCTGGTAGATTCATTGATACTTTTTGTGAGATTGAGGGTGGATTTTTATAAGTAGAAGCTCAAATTGTTTGGGCACATACCTGGATAGTAAGACAGAACTCTGTAGGCTATCTCTGTTTATATGCCTACTTCCTCACAGACGCTTTTTCAGTTCTGCCAAGAACTGTTTTATAGGATTGAGGTCAGGGCTTAGTGATGGCCACTTCAATACCTTGACAGTGTTGGAGTCGTGCTTGGACACGCAGTTGTGGGTGAACCGGGACTACAGGAGGAGACTAAGCATGCATCCCTGAGGGATCAGCACGGCAGATGTGTTGTTGCCTTCCCTTACCACCTGGGGGCGGCCCGTCAGGAAGTCCAGGATCCAGTTGCAGAGGGAGGTGTTCAGTTCCAGGGTCCTTAGCTTAGTGATGAGCTTTGTGAGCACTATCAGGGTAGGGATAATAGAGTGGGGTGGGAGTATGTATATATAAACACTGGATTTAGTGTTTAAATCAAGCAACATATCACCGCTTCTATCTCACATTTCTGCACCCTGAGATAACAACTGAGTGTTCTGATGGGAGCAGATTATCTTTCTGGTGAAAGTTAGAAGTAAACAAACAACAACAACTCCGGTAAATGTCATGGCCCCCCAACAAGGGTTATCTGTGGGGGGGGGGGGGGGGGGGGGGGGGGGGGGGGGTGGAAATATCATAAATCAGACAGATTTTAGAATCTAATGACAAAACCTCATTCCTGTCTGAAAAGAGCCGAGCCATCCCCTCCTGACTGTCATCGAAGCCGGCCTATGAACATCGCAGCTGTCACCCAAGCTCGCCTGGACCGCCAAGGACATGCCATCGCACATCTCGCATGCTCTTTCTGTGAGCCAATTCTGGATTGGAGTGGCTGGCGAATTCCACTTTGCATTTTGTCACATTCACCCCCCCCCTCCCAGATCCCCTCCTCCATCCCCACCCCACCCACCGCCCCACCGCCCGCTCCCCCCAACCCCATTCTCCTTCGTGTCTGACCATCTGTTCAAGGGGAATTCCTCATGTAAAATCACTTTATCCTTCTATCGCTCCTAAAACAGGTCGTGAAAAATTAATATGGAAATAGGGGTGAATGTGGGGTGAGGGGACGGCAGAAGGGTGGTGAGTGGTAGGAGGAGGTGGAGAGGGGTGCACCTTGCTAAATGTTGCTACTGTGAAAGGTGAGTAGAGGAGCTTTAGAGGACATTTTCCACTCAACTAAAGCGCCTAACTCACGAATACACACACACACACACACACACACACACACAACACACCATACACAGAAGTTTGCGCGCAGTTGTAACTAAATAGGCCTCAGCGTGTCTGGTCTGTAACCTATACTACTCAAGCTGGCAACTCAGTCGTTGTAGAAAAAAAATAGATATAAAATGACACAGAGACGTCCAAGCATCCTGAGAGCATGTCTCAATGTTCCAAAACTGTAGTGTTTACTTAAACCTCTAAGTGCAAGATGAGCACTATACCAGTCTATAACACAAAATACCCCGGAACTAATGCAGAGTACTCTCTATAGCATTTATATATCCCCAGGTCATTCAAATCAGCACTGCCGACTTCTCTGAAAGACAAAACTATTCCAATTAAAAGTGGATGTAGAAAATGGTAAATAGTGACACTTGATCTAGAATTCCAAAGAGATTCTAAAGAGAAGTCATTATGTAATAGTTAATGTATACTAGTATAATAGTTACCAGGTAAATTGTGAATACATCATATTTAGGAAGAGGGCATCATCTCATGGAGTCTGTGAAGATGGAGAAACCAAATGGAAAAGGTTGTAAGCAAGTTAGGTCCAAAAAACAGATTTTCACCAAGTCAAATTAATTGATTGTGTTAGAGGTTTCATGATGCTTGTATCTAAACTAAAATAGATCATTTAAAGATTGTTCAGTTGGTGTCTCTATAAGCTTCAATATGAGGTCATAAACCTAGAATGAAAGTCTGTCCTTGTAGCTGTGTGGGCTAATATAATCAAACAGTTCAGCCAATGGTTGAGTCAAACGCTAGTTGAGCAAATTGAAGTGTTTTGTTCCCAGGCATAATATAAATTATTATTGCTAGAATATGAGGTAACAAAATGGCTTGGCCTATGTTAAAAGCTTTTTTTTTAAAAGGTACAAAGTGTTTGTTAGGTGTTAAGCCTGTGCTAAAATATGCTTAAAATTATTAAAGACAAAAAAAGCAATCGTGATTGTGTTGAATTCTGCTTGGGAGATAAAGATAGACATGGTTTTAAAAAGGTAGTGGTACTATAGTGCCTTAAGAAAGTATTCATACTCCTTGACTTTTTTCACATTTTGTTGTGTTACAGTCTGAATTTCAAAATGGATTCAATTGAGATTTTTTTTTGTCACTGGCCTAAACACAAAACCCCATGTCAAAGTGGAATTCATTAAAAAGAAACAGCTGAAATGTCTTGAGTCAACAAGTATTCAACCTCTTTGTTATGACAAGCCTAAATAAGTTTAGGAGTAAAAACAAGTCACGTAATAGGTTGCATGGACTTATTCCGTGTTCAATAACAGTGCTTAACATGATTTTGAATGACTCCCCCATCTCTGTACCCCATACATACAATGATCTGTAAAGTCCCTCAGTCGAGCAATGAATTTCAAACACAGATTCAACCACAAAGACCAGGGAGGTTTTCCAATGCCTCGCAAAGAAGAGCACATATTGGTTGATGGGTAAAAATATCAAAAGCAGACATTGAATATCCCTTTATGCATGGTGAGGTTATTAATCACACTTTGGATGGTGTATCAATACACCCAGTCACTACAAAAATATAGCCATCCTTCCTAACTCAGTTGCCGTAGAGGAAGGAAACCGCTCAGGGATTTCACCATGAGGCCAATGGTGACTTTAAAACAGTTACAGGGTTTAATGGCTGTGACATATATACAGTATATATAGAAGAAAACTGAGGATGGATTAACAACATTGCAGTTGCTTCACAATACTAACCTAATTGACAGAGTGAAAAAAAGGAAGCCTGTACAGAAAACAAATATTCCAAAACATGCATCCTGTTTGCAACAAGACACTAAAGTAATACTTCAAAGCTATTCACTTTTTGTCCTCAATACAAAAGTGTTGTCCAATACAACAAATTACTGAGTATCACTCCTCCACTGGTGGAAAACGTGCTCAAAAGTCATACTTGAGTGAAAGTAAAGATACCTCAATAGAAAATGACTCAACTAAAAGTGAAAGTCACCCAGTAAAATATTACCAATCAGAGACAATGACTAACACCTGCCTCTGATTGAGAACCATATCAGGCCAGACATAGAAATAGACGAACTAGACAATGAAACATAGAATGCCCACCCAGCTCACACCCTGACCAACAAAAACATAGAAATATACAAAGTAAACTATGGTCAGGGTGTGACAGGGAATTGGACCATTTTCCTGTCAAAATGTAACAAGTACTTTTGGGTGTCAGGGAAAATGTATGGAGTAAAAAGTACAATATTTTCTTTAGAAATGCAGTGAAGTAAAAGTAGAAGTTGTCAAAAACATAAATAGTAAAGTACAGATATCTCAAAAGTAGAACTACTACTTAAGTATTACTTTAAAGTATGTTTTACTTAAGTACTTTGCACCACTGCACTCCTCATATTTTTTAAACCTCTTATGGCTGGGGGGCAGTATTGAGTAGCTTGGATGAATAAGGTGCCCAGAGTAAACTGCCTGCTCCTCAGGCCCAGAAGCTAAGAAGTTTCTAAAACTGTTTGCATTATGTCTGTGAGTATAACAGAACTCATATGGCAGGCAAAAACATGAGACAAAATCCAACCAGGAAGTGGGAAATCTGAGGTTTGTAGGTTTTCAAGTCTTTGCCTATCCAAGATACAGTATACATTTGGTCCGATTGCACTTCCTAAGGCTTCCACTAGATGTCAACCGTCTTTGGAACCTTGTTTCAGGCTTCTACTGTGAAGGGGGAGCAAATAAGAGCTGTTTGACTAAGAGGTCTGGCAGAATGCCATGAGCTAAGTCACGCGCGCAGCCGTGAAAGCGAGCTGCGTTCCCTTTAATTTCTGAAGACAAAGGAATTGTCCGGTTGGAACATTATTGAAGATTTATGATAAAAACATCCTAAAGATTGATTCTATACATCGTTTGACATGTTTCTACGAACTGTAATGGAACTTTTTGACTTTTGTCTGGACCTAGTACTCGCGCCTTGTGAATTTGGATTTGTGAACTAAACACGCAAACAAAAAGGAGGTATTTGGACATAAATGATGGACTTTTTCCAACATAACAAACATTTATTGTGGAACTGGGATTCCCGGGAGTGCATTCCGATCCAGATCATCAAAGGTAAGTGAATATTTATAATGCCATTTCTGACTTCTGTTGACTCCACAACATCGCGGGTAACTGCATGGCTTGTTTTGGTGCCTGAGCGCTGTACTCAGATTATTGCATGGTGTGCTTTCGCGGTAAAGCTTTTTTGAAATCTGACACAGCGGTTGCATTAAAGAGAAGTATATCTTCAATTCCATGCATAACACTTGTATTTTGATCAACATTTATGATGAGTATTTCTGTAATTTGATGTGGCTCTCTGCACTTTCACCGGATGTTTGTTTGAGACAATGCATTTCTGAACATAGCGCGCCAATGTAAACTGAGATTTTTGGATATAAATATGAACTTTATCGAACAAAACATACTTATATTGTGTAACATGAAGTCCTTTGAATGCCATCTGATGAAGATCATCAAAGGTTAGTGATTAATTTTATCTCTATTTCTGCTTTATGTGACTCCTCTCTTTGGCTGGAAAAATGGCTGTGTTTTTCTGTGACTAGGTGCTGACCTAACATAATCGCATGGTATGCTTTCGTCATAAAGCCTTTTTGAAATCGGACACTGTGGTGGGATTAACAACAAGTTTATCTTGAAAATGGTGTATAATACTTGTATGTTTGAGGAATTTTAATAATGAGATTTCTGTTGTTTGAATTTGGCGCCCTGCACTTTCACTGGCTGTTGTCATATCGATCCGGTTAACGGGATTTCAGCCGTAAGAAGTTTTAAGCATTGTGGTGGCTGCATCATGTTATGGGTATCCTTCTAAACTTTAAGGACTGGGGATTATTTCATAATAAAAAAATAAACGGGTTGGAGCTAAGCACAAGCAGATTCCTATAGGAAAGCCAGGTTCAGTCTGCTTTCCACCAGACACTGGGAGAGTCATTCACCTTTCAGCAGGACAGTAACTTAAAACCAAATCCACACTGGAGTTGCTTATCAAGAAAAGAGTGAATGTTCCTGAGTGGCCAAGTTACAGTTTTGCCTTAAATCTACTTGAAAATCTATGGCAAGACCTGAATGTGGTTGTCTAGCAATGATCAACAACCAATTTGACGGATCTTTAAGAATTTTTAATCACTGCCAAAGCTGCTTCTGCAAAGTATTGACTCAGAGGTGTGAATACTTACACTACCGTTCAAACCTTTTTGTCCATTATAATAACATCAAATTGATCCGAAATACAGTGTAGACATTGTTAATGTTGTAAATGACTATTGTAGCTGGAAACAGCAGATTTGTTATTTTTTTATCTACAATATCTACCATATCTTCTTTAGACTAGTTGAGTATCTGGAGCATCAGCATTTGTGGGTTTGATTAGAGGTTCAAAATGGCCAGAAACAAATAACTTTCTTCTGAAACTCGTCAGTCTATTCTTGTTCTGAGAAATGAAGGCTATTCCATGCGAGAAATTGGCAAGAAACTGAAGATCTCGTACAACGCTGTGTACTACTCCCTTCACAGAACAGCGCAAACTGTCTCTAACCAGAATAGGAAGAGGAGTGGGAGGCCCCGGTGCACAACTGATCAAGAGGACAAGTACCATTAGAGTGTCTAGTTTGAGAAACATAAGTCCTCAACTGGCAGCTTCATTAAATAGTACCCGCAAAACACCAGTCTCAACGTCAACAGTGAAGAGGTGACTCCGGGATGCTGGCCTTCTTGGCAGAGTTCCCCTGTCCAGTGTCTGTGTTCTTTTGTCCACCTTAATATTTTCTTTTTATTGGACAGTCTGGCTTTTTCTTTGCAACTCTGCCTCAAGGCCAGCATCCCGGAGACAAAATGTGGAATAAGTCAAGGAGTGTGAATGCTTTCTGAAGGCACTGTATTTCATTCAGAATATACATTTGTAGGCGGCTTAATGTACCCGGTCCTGTGGCTCAAATTTCTCCAGAATAAGTTGTGCCAAGCTAAGTTTTCAAAACTGTAATGAAATCGTATTATTTCCAGGGATGCACAACATCCTGAAATATGTGTAGTTATCTTTGATAGAAAGAATACTATACTTCCTTTGATGGAGTGATGTTGATTGTAAAAAAAGAGCCCAGCTTGGTTAATTGACAACCAGTTTGTAAAACATCATAAACAAACGACTGAGAATAAAAATCCATCAGAACTATTATCTGTTATTTCTATGGTTCAAACTTCACAGTGAATCACTGTTTTACACCCACCTACAAGTGGTTGAAATTCCTCACTAATTGCGCCTGCAGGTCCAATATCTAGTTGAACAATAATGCTACAAAGAATTATGACTCTGAATAAATGTGTTGCTAACAAACTGGGGGCGTCCCCCTGTCGGGCTGTTTGGATGGAGTGATGGCCGCCACAGGTCATAAATAAGAGGAAGAATGTAGCAGGCCAACTTCCTGTATAATTAAAGAAACGTGCTGCGTGTGATGCTTTGAATGCCTGCTGTTGTGTGTGTGCACCATATGTATGTATGATACACACATACACACACGCACACACACTTTCTCTCTCTCGCCTCCACACATGCATGAATGTGTTTGTATGAATGAACATAAAGCAGTTTCCTGATCTCTTAATAGGGAAGGCTGAGGGCTGAAGGCAGAGCTCCAGCTCCAGTCTGGTTTTATAAATGGCACTTGACCGCATTTGGGGAGGAAAAGGGCTTTACCAGTCATGGCAGTGAGCTGCTTTAACACTGGCTGAATTTAGTGTGGGTGGCTGCTTTCCCCGTTATGGATAGGCCTTTATTATATTATGGCCTTCAAGAAATAATGAATGAGGAAAACTTAATAAAGACTTGACTGGAGCCAGTAGACACAGCCAAGATGAGAGAATAAGCTCTGACCACATAGAATAATCATGCATGATAATGCATTTTGAGTGGAATGGTAATGGAAAATATCCGACCACTGATTGTCATTTCAAACAGTCACATTGTAATTACATGAATAGTTTAGTCTATTTGAACAGGCAGCGGCACCTGAAATATGCTTGACATAAATATTTACGTTGAATAAGGTAGGACTACTGCACATACCAAACGGCCTAGCTTCCAATCTGAAAATGTATGCCAATTAAAGTGTGAGAGGCCGTGTGTGTGTATAGTACGGATGTTTGTCTGGCCCTTGGTCCCATGACCCCAAAACAGCTCCAAAAACACCATCTAAAGCACTGAACTGCCTCTCCAGCCCCGGGACCCGTCAGTCGACACCTCTTGCCCAAATACTAATTGTGTCAATCGTCGCTCTTAGTGATAGAGATACCAGCGCCAAGGGATTTCCAAAGGCAAGAGAAAAAGGGCCTGAGTAGCTGTGATTGTTCTCGGGCTCCCCAACTGGCTCCATTGTCATTTTCAGGAGGGCGATCACAGTAATAGCCTTGTAATTGGCTTTAAGTGGATTAGGCCAGAGGCATGGCAGGCAGAGCTGCTCTGGCCTGGAGAGTGAGACAGCTACACAGCCTGCTGCCTTGGCTGGACTGGACTGAGCTGGGACGATCTGTGCTGTGGTGAATGAGTATGAGGTCTGGGGGAACTAGCCCCTAGGAGAGGGATCATCAGCTAAATTCAGTCACGGGACGATTTCTTCTTGAGCGGATGGTCGGGGGGCCGCAACACAGTTACAAATAATTTGTAGACTGCAAATTGACCGCAAGAAGCCCAAACAGATATAATATTTGACTAAAACATAATCATTTTAAACCTTACTTACATTTGTACACCATCATGTGTCTCTCTGGTATGGTTGGGAATACTTGGGAACAGATTTCCAAAATTAACTTGGTGCCGATTTCCTGGTATTTTTACAATCTTTTGTCCAACAAAAAATAAAAAATAATAATTTGCTCAGAAAACTTGGGAGGGGACAAATAAAACTCAATTTAACCCGCTGGCCGCCAGTTCGGGAACATTGCTCTAGGAGACAAGCGGTGCTACTGAGACCGTTTAGGCCTCAGTCGGCAGTCGGCACCTAACTATTACTTAAGGCATGGGTTGGGGTCAATTAAGATTTCAATTCAGTCAATTCAGGAAGTGAATTGAAGAATTGTTTTCTTTAGGGATTTTTTAATTCCTTAATTACATTTGTATTAACTTCCTAAATTAAGTGAATTGAAAACTACATTGACCTCAACACTGAACTGGGCTGAATGATGTCTTCAACATTGAGCCCTGTTTATTTCTCTATTAACATTAAATCAACCCAGAAGCCTAAGGCCTCTGACTGCATGTAATTTCCTCTCATCAAGTTAAATACAGCTTACTTCATTGATTAGAGAACCCTGTTTATCAACAGGCTCTTTCTAGCAGGGGCGTCATGCCCCCCAAAAATCTGAGGGGACACAAAGTATGTGAGGATGGCTGGAACAGCTTTTTGAAACAGATTTTCCCTGCAATTTAGAGCCATAATCATTATACTTAATTCAATGTAAAAAAAAAAATTATATTGAGGGGGCACGTGCCCCTGTGCCCCCTATGGGCATGACACCTCTGCTTTCCAGTGTGTCTCTCCTTCCTTGCTGTTGTAAATTTAACTTGGCATTCCTTTGTGAAGCAGGTGTTGGGGATTACGAAGCAAACTGCTTGGTCTGAGGAGAGAGGGGGATGGGGCATTGGCAGGGATGTGTAAAAAACAAGACTGCAGGGTACAGTTGTTGTAGGACATCTGAATTTGAACTTTGTGTCTATCCTATGTTAAGCCTGTTTTTTCCTACAAAGTAAGGTCCTCATATTTTCTTCTAGAGGCATTGCTTTGAAAGGAATGCATGAAACATACATCACACAGGAAGAGAGCAATGTGACAAGGACAAGAGTTCAAAGAGCAAACATTATCCTTCAACCATATTAATTGAATCCTTTCTCTAAAAATAGTCCATTCCTCTTTGCCCTGTGTAGTGCTGGTTGTGTGTTGTTATGCTGGAGCCCCACCTGCCACACCTCTCCCACCTGATTCCCTGCTCCTCCATCCCTCTCAGCACCTCTTTGCCCTGTGTAGTGCTGGTTGTGTGTTGTTATGCTGGAGCCCCACCTGCCACACCTCTCCCACCTGACTCCCTGCTCCTCCATGCCTCTCAGCACCTCTTTGCCCTGTGTAGTGCTGGTTGTGTGTTGTTATGCTGGAGCCCCACCTGCCACACCTCTCCCACCTGATTCCCTGCTCCTCCATCCCTCTCAGCACCTCTTTGCCCTGTGTAGTGCTGGTTGTGTGTTGTTATGCTGGAGCCCCACCTGCCACACCTCTCCCACCTGACTCCCTGCTCCTCCATCCCTCTCAGCACCTGCCATCTATACTGAGAAGACAAGTGTTGCTTGTGAACAGCCTAAGCCTGTTGTAACCTCTTGTTTCCTTTAAAAGCCTGATGGATGTGAAACAAAAGCCTCAGTAAGATATTGAGAATCCAAGAATCCAGGCCTCCCTATTCTCTTTCACACTGTAACTGCCTTTGGCATATCACCACACACACACACAAAAGAAAACAAACACACAAATAAACATCCTTTCACATGCTCGGCCTCGGACTGGTGTGTGTATCAGTATCAGTAACTAAGTACTGACACTCACACACATGCACAGACAACCTTTGTTTTCCAACTATCTGCATGTCAGGGACTTAAAATGGGCTTTGGTTGAGGGAAAGCAGTTGGTCAGGGTCACAGTCCTCAGAAAGACGTGGGTTTCAGGCACTTACTGACCGTGTGCAGCAATGCCAAATTCCATCAGGGGAAGGAGCGAGCTAACCCAGCTTCCTGTTTTCCGAAATCAACACACGTCGCAATGTGACCCGGGCCAAGCCCTCCGACAAGCATGATGAGCAACGGGTGGCGAGACAACTTTCAGCGGCCCTGTTACCGGGGATTATGTCTGTGTTGTTTAATAGCGCTATCGTTACCAGAATAGAACGCAGTTTATCCAAGTTATCAGTCAGACCTGTGCTTTGGGAAAGGTCGCCGTGAAATGTCTGTGAAACCATCTTTGTCTCGTTTCTGTCCAATAGATCCAGGTGAGGGTCATGATGGAATGCAGCTGCCAGCCACAAACCTGCATTCAGACACGCACCCATGGCATATGCAGCCTCCATAGATAGATTGATGGTGGGGGAGCCGAGCGAGCGCCGCATGACAGTCCCAAAATCAGCCCCAGCCAGCCATGTTGGTCTTAACACAACAGACACGCTCTTAAGCCCACAGTCCTAGTAACATTTTATGTGACAAGCATTATAAAGGTGATTTACAGTATGCATGTGTGTTGGCAGAATATTTTCCAGAATATTTAGATGGGGGGATTAGCTGGGCATTTTCAAATGCTTGAATGATGGTTGTCCACCGCGTCCATCTATCGACTGTTAAACAAACTTCATCTGAAAATAACGAGCGCAGCGAATGGTGACTCAGAATGCCTATTCTGAAGGCCAGTCAAGGACAAGAGATGCATTCCGTGCCAGAGCTGGGAAATGTGCCAATTAAAAGCATTGTGTTGTTTTACGGCCCTTTTTATTTATTGCACGGAACTTTGCTATACCCCTATAATGCTGGTTATACATCAAGAACCACTTGTATTATTTACCCCATGATCACCCCTGAGATTTCTCAATGTAGACTCAGTGTCCTAGATAACACTTTACATGAAGTTGCTATTTACACCTGTGCAGTAACACTGTCTACTACCACACTCACACTCACACATTGTCATCACAATCTTGAGGAGATCAGTGATGGCATTAAAGGATATCCCTAAGAAATCTCTCATTTTATTGCCACCAATCATCGTATTCAGATCATGTTTGAGCTGCGCAGGCTCCAGACAAAATGAGCTGCCGTTCCTAATTTTATTTTCTCCTGGTGGAGGCACAGGGACACCTGTTTCGCTGTATCTGGGCACCCTCCAACCCCACCTTCCCAGCACACCGTACCTTCCACCCCACCAACGAATTCACATATGTGTGCTATTCCACCACCACCACCCAAGCCACCCCAACACCAGGCCTTTTTCTCAACCAGATCTCTTACTCAAGTGCAGGTTTTGCTCAGCTCTGAAGGCAATTTGAAACCCATAACTTTTAATCGCTCAACATCACTTCGCTCTCCCCTCTGCGTTCATACCTTTTCTCAAACCCTGGCCATTCCTATTCCCACACAGCTCAGTCTGGCCCTTATCGGAGTTCAGTATCCGGGTCAGCCGTCCAGGTCAGTTCCGGGTCAGCCGTCCAGGCCGCTCCGGACCGGACCTCTTTCATTAAGCCAGGGAGGTGACCCGGTGGGACATCTATGTACTCAGCAGGCCACCCGCCACATGAGTCCTCCGGCCGCTTCCATCTAGGCCCTCAGGTTGATCAGAAACACCTGCCTCTGGGGTGATGGTATCTCAAACATCTCTGTTCCCTCCAGAAGAGAAAAATTATAATTTAAAAATAATTTCCTGTTGACCTGTGCATCCACATTTCAGAGAAGGGGTGTGTGTGTGTGTGTGTGTGTGTGTGTGTGTGTGTGTGTGTGTGTGTGTGTGTGTGTGTGTGTGTGTGTGTGTGTGTGTGTGTGTGTGTGTGTGTGTTACCTCATAGACATATGAGCTGCTCTATGCTGTTTTTCTCACACAGAGCAAAGGGAAACCATGAATCACCAACCAGTTGGATCCAGAACACGTTCTGTCCTCCTTCTCCTCTCCTCCCCCTCCTCTTCTCCTCCCCCTCTCCTCCTCCTTCTCATCTCCTTTCCTCCCCCTCCTCCTCTCCTCCCTGAATATGGACTAAAAACTAGAAACAGAGAGGAATTATTTTCTCATACTTCCAGTAAAGTTCGTAAGTCAAATTTGATAGCCGGCTGTAACTTTACATTACTTAATGAAATGAGATTTTGAAAAAGTATTTAAAGCGTTTAATGTGTCATTTAATGTGTCGCAGTTGGCAATGAATCAACGTGTTGCTTTAGTTGGACACTCAGTGCTCAGATCTGCATCTTGAGGTGTTACTCTCAAAATACAGTCAATATGTAAAATAAATAAGGTATGCAAGGTACTTGAAGGCATTGGAATCTCAGTTGTGACATACAGGTGATTTAGTTTTGTAATACACTTGTCAGTTGTACAGTAACACATTGAGATAGTGAATCTGCTGACAGTTAGTGACTCATGATGGGCCAGTAATACTTAACAATCCACGGCAAAGAGGAGAATAAACACAAGAGGGCAATAGTTTACCAGAAATCTTAGCATACTGTCTTATATACCCAACCAGCAGTCCGGACTATAAAAAAGAAAAACTATCCTAGTGTCCCCAATCAAAGCAACGTTTTTTTTATCCATTTTTTTTGCACAGTTTCACTAATGGTCTTCAGCCAGACTTGCCCAGTAGGGTTCCCTGGGGACAGATTGCACGTTTTGGGAGTATGTAAAACTTCTGAAATCTGCTCTGAGAGAAAGATCAATGACTGCAGAGAGCATTATGGGATACCTTCCAGTCAGTGTGCTGTCACTCAAAAAGGGCCTCAAAGCCCAGCAGGCACTGGAACCCTCTCAACTTTGCTAGAGTGTCTCGTAAAATATCCAGCCTGTCAGAAGTGTTTTTGGAATCTTAAATTGTTCCAGTTTCATATTTTACTATATGGCAGGCATACATCTATTAATCAATCAATCAGATTGTTTGCATATTCTACTGCTAATGAAAGAAGCCTAGATGAAAGGATGTGAGGGGGTTGTTATTCAAGCCATTCTTTTCCACTTCAGAACTGATCTGACTTTGGAAGACAATGTTTTGATACGGTAGTGCTGTGCTATAACAGACTGCGGTGTATAATATCCTATGCTTTGTAGATTTCTACTCTGTGTTCTTCTTACCATGTACGTGCCTTTCCTCTGTGAAGCTAAGGTAAGTTTGCGGTGAAGAGAAGTTGATTTTAAATGCTCCTGGAACCGAGTAGGGGGATATCAGACAAATAACGTGAATAATTATTGCAAATAATATTCAGATACATGGAGTTATGCCAAATTATGAAATCATTGCTGCTCTTCTCTCCAGTACATCTACTCATTACTGTGGTCACGGTTGGAAAACAGGTGTTTCCAATAGAGCCCTGTCTCCACGGTCCCAGACCCCCTTCATTTTCTGATGATGGTTCAGATATGATATTTCATGGGTAGAACCGTACTCATGATAGGAAGTGATTGGGCAGGAACATTCTCCTCTGAGGACATCTATGTAATGGATGCTGATTGGCCTGCTAAATCACTGTGGTCTGTAAGACTCTAATGAGGGACAGCACAGATCAAGAATAGAATCATCATAAATACTGTAGGGTTTCCTTCTCTCTCTCTCTCTCTCTCAAATGTTCAAATGATTACGAGCTACTTTTCTCTGGCAGACAGAACCAGCAGGACTGGGCTGTGTTTTTTCAGTTTGATAGATGTGTTGTTGAGTCATTGATTAAAACCAACGAGAGCAGATGTTTGTTTACAGGGCCTTAAGCTTGTGAGAATAAGATCATTCTTGAATACTGTTTCTTAAATACATGATATACTGGTTAATCATTTTCTCTATCTTTACTGTTCCATACTTGAATAGTTATATAGTATTGCAGATGTCCTATGTTAAAGGCACAGTTAGTAAGATGTCCTGTTATTTCAACTAATGAAATAAACTTGCTTGATTTTGAATAATATATCATGCTGTATATTCAGTGCCTTCAGAAAGTACCCCTTGACTTTTTCCACATTTTGTTGTGTTACATCCTGAATTTAAAATATAATAAATTGAGATTTTGCGTCACTGGCCTACACACAATACCCCACATTTCAAAAGAGGAATTACGTTTAAGACATTTTTACAAATTAATAAAAAATTAACAGCTGAAATGTCTTGAGTCAATACGTATTATTCAAGCCCTTTGTTATGACAAGCCTAAATAAGTTCAGGAGTACAATTTTGGTCAACAAGTCACATAAGTTGCATGGACTCACTCTGTGGGCAATACTATTGTTTAACATGATTTATGAATGACTACCTCATCTAAGATACCCCACACTTACAATTATCTGTAAAATCCCTTAGTCGGGCAGTGAATTTCAAACACAAATTCAACCACAAAGGCCAGGGAGGTTTTCCAATGCCTCACAAAGAAGGGCACCTATTGGTAGATGGATACAAAAAAACGAGAGTAGACAATGAATATCCCTTTGAGCATGGTGAAGTTATTAATTTCACTTTGGATGGTGTACTGTGTCAATTCACCCAGTCACTACAAATGTAAAGACATTATTCCTAACTCAGTTGCCCGTAGAGGCAGGAAACCACTCAGGGATTTCACCATTAGGCCAATGGTGACTTTAAAACAGTTACAGAGTTTAATGGCTGTGATAAGAGAAACTGAGGATGGAACAACAACATTGTAGTTACTCCACACTATTAACTTACATGGCAGAGTGAAAAGAAGGAAGCCTGGATAGAATTTTAAAAAATCCAAAACATGCATCTTGTTTGCAATAAGGCACCAAAGTAAAACTGCAAAAATGTGGCAAATAAATTAACTTTATGTCCTTTATGTTTGGGGCAAATCCAACACAACTATTTTTTTTGCATGGTGGTGGCTGCATCATGTTATGGGTATGCTTGTCATTGGCAAGAGGAGACTAGGGAGATTTTGGGCATAAAAATAATCGGAATAGAGCTAAACACAGGCAAAATCCTATAGGAAAACCTGGTTCAGTCTGCTTTCCAACAGACCCTGGGATTTCAAATTCACCTTCCAGCAAGAAAATAACCTAAAACACAAGGGCAAATATACACTGGAGTTGCTTACCAAGAAAGACTATGTTGAATGTTCCTGTGTGACCTAGTTACAGTTTTTACTTAAATCGGCTTGAAAATCTATGGCAAGAATAAAAAATGTCTGTTTAGCAATGGTCAACAACCAACTTGACAGAGCTTGAAGAATAAAAAAAAAAAGAATAATGTGCAAATTTTGTGCTGGTGTGCAAAGCTCTTAGAGACTTACACCAGAAGGACTCACAGCTGTAATTGCTGTCAAATGTGAATACTTATTTAAATGAGATACTGTATTTTTGTATTTAATTTTCAATCATTTGGAATACAAAGGATAAAAACATGTTTTTGCTTTGTCATTATGGGGTATTATGTGTAGATGGGTGAGAAAAATATATATTTAATACATTTTTTGAATTCAGGTTGTAACAACAGCATGTGGAATAAGTAAAGGGGTATGAATACTTTCTGAAGGCACTGTATACCATATATATAGATATATGGTAGAATATCATAGTAATCAAGTTCTATTTGCATGGGAAAATGTCAGGGGATGCATTTACTCTATTGCTTGTGTTTTTGTTAGTGGTCCACTTTTTTGAATATAGGCACATCTTACAGAGAGTGACAGCTGTAAATGAATCAAAAACATGTAAATGAATTAAAATGTTTATTGAACTTTTGTGTGCTTGGCACCTGTATTTACAGTTTTTTAAAAAGGCCTTTCAAAATAATAATTTTGCTATTTCCATTTTTTCTCACATTTGTTTTCATGATAGATTGGCCCATATTATTGTATTATTGCTTGGCACTTAAATACAATTATCTACAACACACCAAAACATACTATAATTACTCTGTTTCCTATTCTATCTTTATAACCTTTCACACAACAACTGTAAAGCTTATGGTTTTTGCTTGCATTCGCCATCTTATATATGCTTTTAAAAAGGTAATCCACTCAAAAATAGTGAAGCCATTCCAGTCTGTGAGGAAAGGTGTTGATAAGATTGTGGTGATTTCACTGTATTTCACTATATGTTCAGTGTCCACATGAACAGAGCTTCTCGTCCAGCGTGTCCACCGAGAGGTGCAGGGTCAACAACTGGACCCCACTGTCAGACACACATAGTTCCTCCCTCACCCTGACCTTTAGTTTTGTGACTTCATCCTTCCAGCATGTGCTGTATTATATTATATTCACCCTCTGTGCCTCATCCATCATCCTCCCATCATCCCCGCTGAGTGGCCAGAGGGGAAAACCTTCATATTGAAGTCCTTCATATATATCTGGCACTGCCACAACCCTCTCAGTTCTCTCCCAATGTTGCCACAACGTTATGGCATAATGTTGGATAAATGTCTTGTTAAAACTAGAGCAGTGGAGGTGAAGTTTCTGGATCACACAGAGCCTCTGTCACATCCTGTCCGGGACTGGATAGAGTCCATAGCAACAAGGCTGAGTTACTGTAGACTGTCATTACTATTGCACCATAATGGGTTCACTCCTGAGAATCCCTCGACAGTAAGAGTATGTGGTCTCCTCTCTTTCACGTATCCCCCTGTATGTCCCCATGGTTGGGGTTAATGTTCTAAACAGCCACATGTGCACTGAGAGCACGGTATATGGTTCCACTTCCCCTTTTTAACACTATTGTGGTAATTAAATAACAGTTCCACCTCCGTGTTTAAAGCATGTGAGGTGAATTGTTATTTTTTTTAAACACAATGAGATGAAAAGTCTGTTTTTTGAAAGGTTCACTTTGTACCTCAGTATTACAAACAACGCTAAATGTAAAATGACTCATCAATAGCATATCTTAGTAGAAGAGACAGAACTTCTTGAAATAACAGGACAGTTTTTACACCATGTGCATTGACATCTGAGAGGAGGAGCCATACTGACGGCCATCACAGGAGCCAGCCCCCTGCTGGCCAGCGGAGGGATTGCCGATCATGTGCATGCTGTCCATGCCACCGTTGGACAGGTACTGGCGCTCGGCAAACACCCCGGCAGAGGAGGAGGAGCACAGGAGGCCACCCTGAGTCTTCTCAGGGCTGGAAGCCAGGCGAGGGGAAGTGGGGAAGTTGTATCCATACAGGTTGTAGGGGTTGTGGAGTGAGAAGGCGTTGTAGGATCCCTGCTGCACGTGGTGGTGGCCCCCGCTGAACATGTGGGCAGAAGAGGGGGAGGAGCCTGAGGAGGAGGAGGAGCCAGAGGTAGAGCTAGCTCCACCCTGCATCACATACTGCAGCTGGGATGCCGGAAACGAGGTCAGCTGACTTCCGTAGGCATCCATCTTCCCGCCACCGCTGCTTCCAGACAGAGGACCATGACCCCCTTGCATGCCTGCAGCGATCAGGGAGGACGTCCTCTGGGGCAGGAAGGATTCAGACTGCTGGGTGGAGGCCACAGCGCTTCCTGCTGCTTGGAGGCGTCCATAGGAGCTGTCGGCCAGTCCCCCGTAGCCCTGCAGGGCCGCCATGTTGCTGCGGGCGCAAGCCGGATACTCAGACAAGCCCATGCTGCACAGCTGGCTCTCCCTGCAACCCACGTTGAAGGTGTTGGGGGCCAGGTGGAAGGTGGGCGGGGAGCAGGAGGGGGACAGGAGGTGGGCCGTGCCAGAAGGGGAGGGGGCTCCTGTGCTGGAGGTGGTGGGAGAGGTGCCCGTACTTCCTCCTGAAAAACACACAGGGACACACACACACTCAACGCAAAGACAGTGAGACAGAGCCAATGCTACAGAGTGAAACAACAACAGAAGCATTGGCCAACAATCACACTCAGAGTATCTCTCATTTCAGCCATTCGACCTATCGCTGCCAGAATGTCTTATTCCAGTGACTGCTGCCGTTTGATCTTAACCGGTCAAATATGAGAGCCCTGTTTAAGGCTGGTACATAAAGCCACTTAATTCACATGTATTAAAGAATTTGATATTACACTTACTGGTCAATTTCAGCTGACTTTACCACTTTCATATGCTCAACATCTGATTTTAAGGACTAATTGCATGACATCATTACTTCTTTGAAATAGTAGTATTTATTGGATCCTAAACCCTAAAATAACAGTACTTGTTTCTGAGCATAAATGTGGCTTCAGTTTGATACAGTACATGTCTGGTCAACAGAGCTCCGAGCTTGCCCCTTTTCTCAAAGAACCATGCATTCATAATTTAGACATGTATTGACGTAAAAATATGTTTTTATCTTGGCACAGGTTTACATGCAATAAGTCAAGCTTTTGGAATTGACGGATAGCTGTGGGATATCACTCAAATATTTCTTTATTGATGAGAATTTGGTCCGCATTAATTTTAATGTTAGAGAAATTCAGTTTGAAACCAGCTAAAGAAAAGAAAAACTTCATGACTCTCTCTTGGCCAGGGTTCTGATTCTGACTGCACCATATGCCTTCGATAATGTTCAGCTCAGTTCTGCAGGGTTCTGTTGGCCAGGAGAGGGGGATATCATAGTGATGTCATATTTTCCTCTCTGGTCGGGCAGGGGTTAGAGCAGCTTCAGCGTTATTGAGGGGAACTGTTGATTACCCCGCTGGAAGGGCTGTTGATTACCCCGCTGGAAGGGCATCTGGTGCCGCTGGGGGGGACAGGAGTGGAGGTGGGGGGACGACACACGCTCTAGCTCCGAGCACTTACTGAGTTCATCAGCGGCGTGAGGACTCTAATTAATGTCTAATAGGTTTGGAGGAGTTTGTGATAACAAACAGATGTCGGGACAGACAAAATACTGAGTGGTGTAACGTCATCATAACCTCGGAGGAAGGAGCGCTGAAGAAATTGGCTTGCTTTAAAGCATCGGGGCCTGTGATACGAGCCATGACCAAGACGCTGAGCTTTCACTGATTCCACTCGTGTCACAAACCCGTCCAAAAGCAACAGGGTTAATTTAATAAAAAGTTCAGCAGATTCCAAGTTAGGTGCCAAAACAGGTGGTGATGACCAGACCGATGAAGAGAATTGATGTGTTGTGAGGTAAAGGAAAGCTATGAAGTGACAGTGAAAGAGTGTATATTGTAGAAGATTGTAGAGATTAGGCCATAGTTTAGAGACAGTTGTACACACCTTGCTGTTTCTGCATGTTGGTGAAGTCCTCAAACGTGAGTGTCCTCACAGGCGGTCTCCAGAATGCATAGGTCTCCATGATCGCCTCTAGCCCAGTCCTGTGTGAGAGAGAGAACGAGAGACTGAAACAGTGGAGAAAAAAAAAAGGGGGTCAGTGTGAGGGACGGATACATAAAACATAACAAAGGCGGGGTAGGAGAAAGAGGAAGGAAGAGTTGTGATGGCAAAACAGATAGTCGAAGAGAGAGAGAGGGACATAGAGAAAGGAAGGAGTGTAAGTGAGAATGAGAGAAGAGGGAGGAAGAGAAGTAGAGTCAGACTGAGAGGAAACTGGAGCCATTAAAATGTGCAGGTTTTTACTGTGATCATAAATCTGAGTGACGTTTCATCTAGAATCTGTACACGGTTCTCCTTACTGCATGATTTACTCCCGTGTGCGCCGCTGGGCCCTGTCCCAGGGAAACGAGGGCCTGTCCCGACCATGTTATTTTAGGGCCAGTAACTCCAGGGCCATTCCAGCTCATTTGCGCGCTACGCTAATCACACTGGCCCTGGCCATCAGTGCGCTCATTCATAGCGCTCAGGACCAAAACCCAACAAATGAGCTCTGCCCTGTTTTACCTCATAAAGTCAAATGTCACCAGTCAAAAAATCTGATTGATGACAATCATAATTTAATGCCTGAGAGAGCTCTATATTAAGATATAAATTAATAGAGGGGAAACAACTCAGTAGTTAATTAACGAATTAGCTTTAGTCATATGTCGTTTTAATTCATTTCAGTTCGCCATAATGTGGAATAACTGACAGCTTAACAGTGATGTAGTAAATTACTATAATGCATTGGTATGAGTAGTTAGGGGGATATGTGTGAGGATAAATACATTTTCTGTCTATAAATATCTTATTTCTACATAATCTTTTCATCTGTAGTTTTCTGCAATGAAATTCTAACGCTAGTTCATAAATCATGCACTGTATTGTTTGAAAAATGAAAAAATATGTCTCAAATAACTGTGCCGATAATGCGCTCCAGATGGGAGGGGAGCTTTCATGTGCTGAGGGTCTGGTTCAGTGTTTCCCCTGTTACATATGATAATCCGGACTGAGAGAGGGAGCGAGAAAGAGAGAGAGCTCTCCCCTACCCAGAACCTGTGTTTCTATCTCAGATCTAGTGGGGTTTTCTTGGCTGGGGAGAGAGTGACTAATTTTATATGGAGCAGCATATGGGATTAGGAGGTATCTCCAGGGGATTATTACCATATTAAAGGCCACGTTGGACAAAAGGACAGATTTGCGGCACACAGCCTGGTGAACGCTGAGACAGGTTGCATTACACGGACCTCGGGTTAGTGGAGGAATGTATACCTGTTTCTACCTGAATCCCGAAATCCTTTAGCAAATGGGTTGCGATCAATCTTTAGTCTAGTTATCTGCGGGAAAGAAAAACATGACAATCAAAACAAATGTCATACATATGACCGATGCACATGTTAGAGAGGGGGGAAATGTATCAGTATAAAGATTTCAAAGAAATCAAAGGGGAAATTAAGGAATGTATGAATAAAGCAATTCATGAAAATCTTTTTTTTAAATGTAATAATAATAATAATAATAATTGGTCATTTTCCATTCATAAACTGAATTTAAAGAGGAACTCACACCGTTTTAGCACCATACAATTCCTTAAAATATGTTTATATACTGTACACCCTTGGGAAGAATATGGTGATTTTTAAAAACTTTTTGACACATTCATAGAATATTTTGGGAATTTGTGAAAATGCTACAGTAATATGAGTGGGAAAGCTGCCGTGCATTTGGGCAATTAATAGAAAAATAAAAACAAATAAAAACGTATCTGTCTTGTCCAGGCCCAGACTCTACACAGTCCGGTGCACCATAACCAATCAGAGTTACAGTTGGCGGTATATGCAAATAATTCATTGCCATACTGGGGTATGCCATTCACTTTTAACTGTATGTTTACAGGCAGCTACAACGACTTTAGAAAGAGCCAGATGAGCTAACATGAAATCTAGTGATGGATAAATGTACAGACAAAAGGGGAAACCAGTATCTTTGGATAAACTGTCAAATGTTTCAGCATGTAGTTGGACTGAGAGGATGGGGAATAGTAGCCTGCTCGCTTGCCCTATTGCAGCCTGCCTTCCAATACCTACTTATGTCCCATAACCTATGTTTTTGACAACTGAATTGGATTTATTAGCTTGCTTGCGTGGCTGCATATTTGATCGATGACAGATGCATTTGATTGACAAATAAGAGTTTCCTGTGGTTAACAGTTGTTCAAGTTCAGAAGCGAGTCACATTTCTTGTTAGCTAGCTAATCAAATGACACCTGCAACTTAGCTGTCGCCACCTAAGCTGCTAAAAACTTTTTGGGGAAAAGTCTGCCATTTACCTACTCGTCCGAATGATGACATTACATCCTCCCAGCAGCTAGCTAGCTACATCAAAGCTCTGTGTTTTTAGCTTGCTAAATATTAGCCACATTATATAGCCACGTTATGACTCATGATCATTGCCCATGATAGTTTGATTGTGTTGAGATATCCACCTAACTTTCACCCTTTTTGCATCAACCAAATGGCTTCAGGATCCAAACAATGCATGATCTGTGATTTACAACCTGATAGCAATCTTTATTTTTGCTGCCAAGCATTGCATTGGTTAATTACAGTTGAAGTCGGAGGTTTACATACACCTTAGCCAAATACATTTAAACTCAGTTTTCACAATTCCTGACCTTTAATCCTAGTAAAAATTCCCTGGCTTAGGTCAGTTAGGATCACCACTTTATTTTAAGAATGTGAAATGTCAGAATAATAGTAGTGAGAATTATTTATTTCAGCATTTATATCTTTCATCACATTCCCAGTGGGTCAGAAGTTGACATACACTCCATTAGTATTTGGAAACATTGTCATTAAATTGTTGCACTTGAGTCAAATATTTCGGGTAGCCTTCCACAAGCTTCCCACAATAAGTTGGGTGAATTTTGGCCCATTCCTCCTGACAGAGCTGGTGTAACTGAGTCAGGTTTGTAGGCCTCCTTCCTCGCACACGCTTTAACAGTTCTGCCCAAACATTTTCTATAGGATTGAGGTCAGGGCTTTTTGTTGGCCACTCCAATACCTTGACAGTGTTGTCCTTAAGCCATTTTGCCACAACTTTGGAAGTATGCTTGGGGTCATTGTCCATTTAGAAGACCCGTTTGCGACCAAGCTTTAACTTCCTGACTGATGTCGGGAGATGTTGCTATATATATCCACATCATTTCCATCCTCAGGATGCCATCTATTTTGTGAAGTGCACCAGTCCCTCCTGCAGCAATGCACTCCCACAACATGATGCTGCCACCCCCCGTGCTTCACGGTTGGGATGGAGTACTTCGGCTTGCAAGCCAAACCGTAGTCTGGCTTTTTTATGGCAGTTTTGGAGCAGTGGCTTCTTCCTTGTTGAGCGGCCTTTCAGTTTATGTCGATATAGGACTCGTTTTACTGTGGATATAGATACTTTGTACCTGTTTCCTCCAGCATCTACACAAGGTCATTTGCTGTTGTTCTGGGATTGATTTGCACTTTTCGCACCAAAGTACGTTAATCTCTAGGAGACAGAACGCGTCTCCTTCCTGAGCGGTATGATGGCTGCGTGGTCCCATGGTGTTTATACTTATGTACTATTGTTTGTACAGATGAACGTGGTACCTTCAGATGTTTGGAAATTGCTCCCAAGGATGAACCAGACTTGTGGAGGTCTACAAATTTTTTTTGAGGTCTTGGCAGATTTCCTTTGATTTCCCCATGATGTCAAGCAAAGAGGCACTGTGTTTGAAGGTAGGCCTTGAAATACATTCACGGGTACACCTCCAATTGACTCAAATTATGTCAATTAGCCTATCAGAAGCTGCTAAAGCCATGACATAATTTTCTGGACTTTTCCAAGGCACAGTCAACTTTGTGTATGTAAACTTCTGACCCACTGGAATTGTGATACAGTGAATTATAAGTGAAATAATCTGTCTGTAAATAATTGTTGGAAAAATTACTTGTGTCATGCACAAAGTAGATGTCCTAACCGACTTGCCAAAACTATAGTTTGTTAACAAGAAATTTGTAGAGTGATTGAAAAATGAGTTTTAATGACTCCAACCTAAGTGTATGTAAACTTCCGACTTCAACTGTATATTAATCATGCATTGATTGCATCCATCTATTCTGCAAACAATACCTGACTATATGTAATGGAATTTTGAGTCAAATATACCCCTTTTTTTTTAAACCTCTTACAAAGTATGTTTTAAGGCATAAACTGTGAATTTGATATTTTGGACTGATATTATGATTGTCTGTTTATTTCATTCATATCTGCAAAGTAGTTAAAACGGTGTCAGTTCCGCATTAAGTTCACTTCCAGAATTGACTCCAATTAAACTTGAATTGACCCTGGTGCAGATAAACCAATTGAGTGGCAACAGCATCGTAGCAACAAAGATAAAAGTGTCTGGCCTCAGACCTGTTGGTTCTGGTAGGCCGTGACGGTGGTGAAGACAGTCTCAGGGAAGCTAAAGGTCTTCACTCCCTCTCCGCTGGGAACAGGCTTTGTGGGGGACAGGTCACTGCTGAAGTCCTTCCTGATCACATGGACACGAGGCTGGTACTTATGCATGGAGTGGAGGATGATCTGAAACCACAGAGAGATCGTAATGGTTACATTGTGAGTGCATGTGTGTGCATGTGCCTATGTGTGTCTAAGCAAGTCTGAGTTCATATCAGGGCTGTATGATTAAGAGGAACACAAGTCCACACTTATGATAAGAGAGGTGGTAAGGTAAGTATTTAACACCAGAGAGCAGAGCCGAGGCTTCAGGCTATGGCGGCCCAGCCTTCCCTCCGGCTCTCTGTCTGCTCTTGATTACAGCCCGAGTGAGAAGCCTCCCTGGAGCCACAAACAACTAAGGGGGTCATTTCAAACAGATTGGTGAAACAGTAACGAATAACATTGACAGTAAATGTAATATTCCAGCCCCCCATCCTCTTCACCTTTCCCCCTGCTCAGCCCAGGGGACCCCAAGTCAGGGCCAGGGTTCTGGGTCAGGTCAAACCCTCCCCAGTCACACATACACACACTGAGCTCACAACAACACAGAGCAGACAAGGGACTTATCTGACGGATCTATTATCAAAACAATACATCTAGTAGTGTCCTTAAAATAAGAGGCCTACTGTAGCAATAAAGTGATTTCAGTTACATATTTATTACTTATTTATATGAATAACAAGCAAAAGCCAATCAGCTTGGTTAATCACCTGTGCGTCAATCTAAGTAACATAAAAAAAAAAACGTTAGTTTAAACTAGAGATATCTTTTTGCATGGGCTGGTCTCAATTCACAGCATCCCCCTATGTCGGCCTTCTGCATCTGCAGTGGAAGGTGGCTGAGCTACAGCGGTGTTTGTCAGACCATGAGACAAAATTGGTCTTCTCACGAAAACATCTATACTATTGTGACCACTATATGGAAAGGGGAGACTCTCTCCGTTTTGGTCTACAACCCCCACAAGTGTCACGGGACTCGTCTGAAGGTAACCCATACAAATGAACGGAAGTATGGAGGTAGTTTTGCGACAACAAAAATAAGGGGTTAAACTAAAATATTTCCTGAGCTTTCTTATATCTCTTAGAGACATAGAACAGACACTTCAAAACCTTATGATACATTTTTTGTCTGTCTTTTTAAAAAAACATTTATTAACATTTATTCAATGCGTTTCTATGGGCTATAGCAGTAAAGACCATATTCAATATTTTATCCCCAAATAATGTATACCTAAAGAGGTCCTAAAGTTCTAAATCAAAAAGCTAAATGATCCATGGTATGACCATCTTAAAACAATTCCATATGTTAGCCCCTCCAACGGCTTAGACTTTTAGAGTTTTTTAAGAACCAATAGCCCTGCTTATGTGATTCAGAGGGGTTGGGTTAAATGCGGAAGACACATTTCAGTTGAATGCATTCAGTTGCACAATTGATTAGGTATCCCCCTTTCCCTTTATTATAGCAACCACTGTTAATGGAGAGGTTTGATACTATGGCAAGACGGAGGAAGAAGAGAAGAGCGATGGGACAGATACCCGCCTATTTGCGGTGAGGTTTCCCACACATGAAGTTCCAAAGTTAATTTCCTCTCGCCTCGATGCCTTCAGCGGAACAAAGGCCTTATGACGCGGCTGTGGGAGAGAAAGGGGCCTTGCCTGACTCCCCCCCCCCCCCCCCCAAAATATGTACCCACTGCTGCATCTAACACCCATCTGTTATTACGTTTGTCAGAAGCTGTGCTAGCATCAGCTGGCTGGTCGGAAAACAGGCCCATAGGAGGACCAGAATGTGCCGGCCCATCATTGCCTCCCTAAGCTACATGAAGCCACTGGCATCCATTTTGAGAGAAGATTCTAAAAACGTATGTATCTCTCCATCATGGCTAGGGAGGTTGGGTCCATCTTGAGTAATTACATTACCTGGCATCCCTACATCAGGACCTCTATGGAGAAATGGATTTGCACTGGCTCTTCTGACTGTTTCAACAACGTCAAGGCCCCGTAATAAAAGCAATCTGGCCTGTAACAGCACGGACTTCATGTCATGAGGAGATCCATCTTGTGCCATAACTACATCAATGCCGATCAACTATTTCAGCATCAGTCAATAAAGGCAGCAGTCTTCTTCTCTAAGAATAGTCTTATCTACACATGGGTGGGGTGAAGTAAATTCCCATATTACAATGTAAAACACTTTGAGAAATACTGAAACAGTACAATTACTTATGTCTTTGTATTAGTGTCCAGGTGTAAAGGTGTACAGGTGTAGGAGGGAGGCAAGAATATGGTGTGTCAAGTTAAGCCGGCTCACCGGCTCACTCACATGGCCCTGGTCGTCCAGCTCATTGTTGGTGAGTTTGAGTTTGTCGAAGCTGACCACCTGCCTCATCCAGGTGTCTCCAGAGGCCAGGGAGTCTGGGTGGATGTAGACCCGCGGGGGCACGGGGGAGTCCGCGTTCCCCGCCACCATCCACTTGGAGCTGTGGTACACATACCTGGAGGACAGACACACAGTGACAGACGTATCAGCACCAAACCTTATTTCACATTTGGTTCTCTGTTTTTTTTTTCCACAGGTTTTGCACATGTTATTGTGAAGCATTGAAGTCAGGGAGTTCATGTGTTGCAGATGCAGAGCTTGCTCACAATAGAGACATCAAATATCCCCACACATACTACACATGCTTTTAACGACATATTCACAACTAAGCTCAGTCATAACATTTTATGTTGCATTGCGAGTTAGGGTACAATATGACTGCCCCGCCCAGCATAGAGCATTCCCCTCACTGACTGACTGAAGCAAGAGAGGGACTCCAATCCACTGTAGCCCCAAGCACAGCTGTTTTCCTTTAGTTCTGGCCATGCGCACAGTTGAAAGTGCTTAGCTGCAACATCTCTTCCATAGTCATCACTGAGTGGTAAAACATGGACAAAACTCTAATTTGGCCTCTTTGTTATTGTCTAGCAGCGTTACACCACCCTCTCGGTCTCTCTCTCTCTCTCTCACACACAGAGCCTTGAGCACCCTGAAGACACATGCACACTCTCTCACCTCTTTAGCACACAAGAACACACACACACAACACACACCAGACCAAACAAACACACAGAATGCCCGCCGTTTGTGTAATTTCCTGTTTGGATTGCTGTTTAGGGTTAAGTTCCGTGTAACAGGGAAAGTGTTGAAGAAGAGAGAGACCTTAGCCCCAAACAGGACTGGAAATTTGATTAGCCCCCTTTCATCTTCCATAAATCTGCCATCTGGCTCCAGCACAATCAATAAAGATCTGACTTTATGTGACACCATTCGGACAGATGGGGGTAGCCTAGCCCGCTCACCCAACACCACACAATTTACACACTTTACACACACACAGACACACACACCCCCACACACACACACAGACCACAGACAACATATGTATGCATACAACTCATCAAACAGATATATACTTTTATGGACAAGAAATTCAGACAGACACACATTAAAATACTCACACACACTTGCCAAACCCGGGCTGTACTGTATATTGGGTTACCTTAACTGACAGAGTAAGTATCACTATTACATTTCCCTACAGCAAGGTTCCCCAACTGGTGGTCTGCAGGCCGAATTTGGCCCACACATGGTTTTATTTGGCCCCCCAGGTTTTCTGAGCAAAAATAAGTATTATTATTTTTATTTTAGGGGGGACATAAACGAATGTAAAAACACCAGGTAATCGCCTCCAAGTGATTTTAATGTTTTGAATATTCCCAAATATTCCCTTGCATAATAGCGAGACACGAGCTTGTTTACAAAAGTAAGCAAGGTTTGAAATTATAATATTTTAGTCAAATGTTATATCTGTTTGGGCTTGCAGTCAATTTGCAGTCTAAAATTATTTATAATTATGTTCTGGCCCCCCGACCATCCGCTCAAAACAAAATGACCCGTGATTGAATCTAGTTGATCATTCCTGCCCTACAGGGTTGACTGGTGTGTGTTCAGAGTTTACATCATTAAGTAAAGTCCTTGTATGTGAACATATTTTCGTGTGTGTGTGTGTGTGTGTGTGTGTGTGTGTGTGTGTGTGTGTGTCTGTGTGTGTGTGTGTGTGTGTGTGTGTGTGTGTGTGTGTGTGTGTGTGTGTGTGTGTGTGTGTGTGTGTGTGTGTGTGTGTGTGTGTGTTTGTGTGTGTTTTCAAATATAGAGGACAAAGTCAATTTGAAGAGCTAGACAGTGCTGGTGTCTGCACTTTTTGTTTGTGATTCAAATTTAGAACATACCAACTGTCCACATAAAAGACAAGTAAAATATGGAGATTTAACGAGCCCAGTATAAACGAGACACTCCTGAAGAGAGGCAGAGAGCCTAAGTAAAGCAAGTCAATTTCAATAAAGACTATTTCCAGACCCCAACTCTATGAGAACTATGAGACATTCCAGTGACAGCTCGGAGCTCAGTCTGCAAAGCCCTGTGGTAAAGTCCCCAGCCAGGAAGAAAATCCTATTTAATTTTACAAGATCTTTTGGCTTCTCAAAATCCTCCATAATATGTTGGTTCTCTAGACCATCCCCTCGTAGACAAACACTTCAGTCAGTGAGAGAGCCAGGGTTCTACGATCCTTCAATGGCACATTTACATAATCAAACAACTGGGGGAAATAATATGAATGCATTGTTAAAGTGGTTCCTCAGTGTTCCATTCAAAAAAACCAAGTCCTGTTTCTCAAATAAAATGTAAACATAGTAAAAAATATCTGTAACAATAATATAACATAAATGCATGTTATTGATATATAAACTGAAGATGTACACTGTGAAATTAGAAAATAAATGTAACAAATGCATTGTAACCCATCTGTAGCGCTGCTATAACATTAATGCAACTATGACACTTTGCCACTTGTCTGTCGCTCTGCCACGTCACCAATGTATGACACATTGAACTGCGTCCTTCAGCTGAGGTAGTACATTAAAACAATATCTTACGGCATAAAAATTGTATTCCGCCATGGTCAAAGAACCAGGTTTAGGGTAGAAAGATGTTTTGCCATTTCCATAGTGAATAATGCTATCAATATTATGGTCTCACTCTAACCATACACACATATGATAAATAATTTTAATTCTCCTCTCCTATGGTCTCTTTCTCTCCAGACATTGTGCTCTATGCCAGAAATTCATTCAGATACTTTGGCCGGAGATATCCATCATAAAAACCTATCCCCAAGATGGACAACTGTAAAGGTCATTGTTTCAGGTTCCATTCAGATTTATGTGCATATCAGCATACCATTTGAATTTTGCAATGATCTGTGCATGTTGTTTGGGGTTCATGAGGACGACTCTCCATCTTAAAATACACAACATCTATTTATCAGCTATGTTGTCCAAATTGGGGGTAGAGCCTATTTTGGTTTGACTGAATAAGAACATCAATCTCAGACATGGATAGTGTAATGTTCCAATAGCACATGTTGTGTATATATCTGTACATCACCGTGCACACACGATAGTACACACCCATCTGAATGAGTAACGGGAAGATAGGAAATGTTAGGAAACGCTAATAAGTGTGAGCATACCTTAGGAAGATAGGAGCATACCTGTATCTCTTATTGTCCACAGGAACAATATCCATGGCTATGTAATACTGCTGATGGGGGTCCAGACCCACAATCTTTACTCTCATTGCAGGGAACATCCGCCTGAGAGAGAGAGCGAGAGGGAGATTAGCAATATAGCTTAAGTTTAATATTATATTATGAGTATCAGCATTACAAATGGAACCCTGCACCATGTAGACATTAAGTATAATTCCACTCATGCCACTAGAAATATACTATAGTGCGCCATTGGGCATGGTTTAAAGTTTGACCAATGTCTTGCCAGTCATATAGCCAATTTCCACCCCTCATCCACTCATAACAGCGCCACAAACATAATTTTATGATAATTCCTTAAAATGTCTGTATCAACATTCCACGGCTTCATTAAATAAATATTATTCAGATTAAAGAAAGTAGGTCATTTCATCCTCAAAGAAGATTAAAACTGTTTTAATGCACGAGCTGGCAACAAACTCACTCTTCCTTGAAAATATGCACCCAATCATGAGATGTTTTTTTTTTGGTAATTCGATGCAAACCAAACCAGGAAAAACAAAAAAAAAGTCATTAAAAGTAGGACTACATACACAGAGACATTTTCAAGTTAATTCCTCGTTTTACACTTCAAAAGCTGCATTTTTCTTTTCATTTAAACGTCATAAATCTTTGCCCTCATAATGACAAATAAGTTCTGTTTTCTCACTTTCTTTCTCCTCTGAATTTATAGGGTTATTATTAGCAGAGGCATGAAATACACGCAGCTAGTCGTTTAAACTATATTGCCTTTAAACAGACACGGATTATATATATGGGGCTATTAACAACGTAAATCTGATTCATGAATATCACGAAAACAACGTTGATCATATATTGTTTAGGTAAGTCAGATGTATAGGTTAACTGTAAAGTTGGCGTACATGTGTTATTAAAACAGAAGAACAAACGCGAAAATACAATACAACTTTAAAATCTTGTTATGTAATTTGATAGAGGCCTACCAAAAGAAAATTAAACACGCAAACAACTTGGCCCTTGCCATTTCTCCATAAAAACATGTCGACTAATTGGTCAGCTTCAAATAAATTAAGATACATTGACGAAAACAATCAGTGGATAGCCAATCTAGTCTAAGGAAATGGAAAGCATGCTTTTCCAATTAGAAGACTAAGAGAAATATGCCGCATCCCCGTGTTAGGCCATATATAGCCTATACTGCTTTGCCCTAACTCCCTTCTAATGCATGACACATATACAGAGGAATCATCATAGGCCTATGTTTGTTAAATGTGATTAATATCATACTATTTTCTGTTGTTAAACTTCATAATATGTTCTGTTATTAAAGGTAGTAGGCCTATATTAGCCTAAAAGTAATAATAATATATGCCATTTAGCAGACGCTTTTGTCCAAAACGACTTACAGTCATGCGTGCATACATTTTACGTATGGGTGGCCCCGGGAATCGAACTCGCGGCCCTGGTGATGCAAGCGAGATGCTCTATCAACTAAGCAATACAGGACCATACACGGTTACAAATGTGGAAAAATCAAAAGGCTTGATGCTGATTGACATAAAATGGGAGCCTGAAACATACCTAATATTCCAAATTAATTACAACTATTTTGAAATGGGCAACTGGCTAAATCGAATTTCACAATCCAGAGTAAAATAAAGTGGCCTTTGAAACTAAAACCTGTTAGGTTAGATTTAAGATGAACACCATCTATATTAAACCTAGTTTTGAAATAAACAAATTATGCATTATAAACTATAGGCCTACAGAAGACCATATGCTTTCAGTGTTTTTCGTTTGTTTTATGGAGGAAAAAGTCATAACCGCGACCGCTTTATTGCTAGGCCTACTTCGTGAATCAGTCGACTACATAAATTCATCGTCCGCCTATTGCTTGATCGTTAAATTCAAAATGGACGGGAAATACCTGGTGTTCCTGGCGAGGAGGGAAAGTCTTCATGAGAACAGTGTAGGTTAAGTTATATGCTCGGTTTGGGTTGTAATTGCTGCCTGTTACGTTCCCCAGTACGTAACACTGCCCAAAAGAGCAAGAACCGAAAACATGTTTCAAAGAGATTAATTAGAAACAGTTCCTTTCTTCCCCGGCTATTCTCTGACATCAGCCATGGAATACCCTCATACGTCATTTATGGCCTGTGATTACAGAGCGGCCCTCTCGCGTCCGGAGCCCTTGCCCCCATGTGCAACCCATTAGCACCCCTCAAAAACATGCGTACTACAGGGGTAATGCATAGCGCACGGGGATATTTTGCGCAAAAGTAGGCAACATGTGTGTCACCTTAGAAAAAAGGTGATATCAAACCTAAAAGGGTTATTCGGCTGTCCCCATAGGAGAACCCTTTGAATAACCCTTTTTACAGGTAGAACCCTTTTGGTTCGAGGTAGAACTCTTTTGGGTTTCATGAAGAAACCTTTCCACAGAGGAACTAAAAATGGTTCCACCATGAGCCAAAAATAGTTATCCTATGGGGACGGCCGAATGAGCCCTTTGGAACCATTTTTTCTAAGAGTGCATGCATGGTAGGTGCAAGAAGAAAATATATTAATCAGCGGAGTCCTTTAAATCATAAATATGCAGCAGCTGCTTTACCTCCCGGCTTTAGTGATGATCATCTCCGTGCCAATTTCATGGAAGCGCTTCCAGAGGTCCGCGCACTGCAGCTCCACCTGAATCTCCTCCATTGAGGCAGCGGGAGACAGCTCGCAGGCCGCCGGGGCTAGGTCCTCAGGGGAGCCGAAGGAGCACGACGTCCTCTCCGCCAGACCCTCGCCATCTGAACCCGGGCTCGCCTCAGAATCTGTGGAGATTTACAGGATTAGGAAAAAATGTAGCCCCGGTAAAACTGGGACCTAAGGAAAATTAGTTGAGTATTGACCGTTGAGGCGAAATCATCTGTAGCATGAACTCCGAGAAAGCACCGAATCTGACTCACTCAAATCATATGGGTTTGATTGGATTTCAAATAATAAAAAATAAATCTGACTCTAAAACGATTCCATTTACGTTTGAAATGTCATAAATTGTCCACAATAGTAACGCTTGCATCAAATGAAATGCGCATTTTACAATTTTTTTTATATTTTTTACAAAAATTCTAAAAGCTATATTTAGCCCAACTGATTGTCATGCCAACTACAAACTACTATCATTCATATCACTATGTCTACAAATGTCATATATTACGATGTCACATAGGCTATGAAAAGAACCCACAACAAAGTTAGGAAAAAAGTTATATTTTCCCCAATGGAATCTCTGGCAACACAATAAGAACAACAACAATAGCAAAATAAATGTATAACCTGCATATAGAACTTGAATAGTCAAGGAATTTTTCCAGAATAACTGTTCCAGATCTTAACTTCCAAATAAACCTATAGGCTTACATTACTACTGGCTTCAGCATTTTATATTTGACATTGACAACACTATGTAGTGAAAAAAAAACATTTAGCCATGTATCAGCTCATAAATATATATATTTTTAATCTATACAGCACACAGTAAAGTTATGAATTGTATATTTCAATTTCTTATTAATGTACTTGTCTCTGTTATTATGTGCCAATATGTAATATTATATGATTTATTGAGGGCCCTGACATGAGTAGGTTGCTTTGGCAGGACACACCATGCAAACAGGCTTTTATGCAGATTCAGGACTGCTGAGAGACTGGAGTGTGGCCCAGGACTAACCACCAAGTGATCACGACCCCAAAACAAGAGACAAGAGCATGGAGTGGAGACATGAAGACACTGCAGGCAGGACAGCTCTACCCCAGAGACAGAGAGGAAGATGAGAGAGGTCCATAGAAGGGGAGCGAAAGAGTGAGAGGAGAAAAAAATCATTTTCATCATCCTCTTGAGAGATCCTTTCAGTATGATGGCAGTGATGACTCTCTTTGTGTGAGCCAAGGAACATGGTAAGACAGTGCAACTGTTGATTGGCCCATACAGCCATCATGCATCCAGCAGCCATCAGCCACACAGCGGGCCAGGCCAGAGATCTGGGCCTGCTCAGAGCCATCATGGCTGCTGCTGCTGTTGTCTCGGCGCTTTACTGTCATCAAGCTACACCACGTCCATCCACTAGCACTCAGAGTCACCATGCTGTCCCTTACATGTCAACAGACCAGTCCCTGTCCTCCACCGCTATCCCCCTGTCCCCCTCCACACGGACAGCCTGCTCTCAGTCACACCCACTATAACCAGCAGGAACAGAGCAGAGCTACAAAAGTGTGAGAAGAACTACACACATCTGTCCCACATTACACAGGATATTGCTGGGTAGAAAGACGCATGTCTTGAGAGAAGGGGAAACAATGAGAGAGATGGAGTGAGCGACAAATAAATAAATATATTGAAGAAAGTAGCACCTCGTGGCAGCTTACAGATAGAAAGGTGGAAGCAGAGTCAGAAATCTGGTACTAACCTTAAGTGCATGACTAATGCTGACTAACTAGCCAATCATAGACAGTAGCCAACCTCTGCTAAACTGTGGAGAGCAGCAACCACTTTTTCAAAACCCAAATGAACTATCTTGTGGTTAGGCACAAAGAAATCAAGCGGTGAGCCTCAATGGAGAACATAGATCTCCTCAACTGATATGTCTACCAGGTCTAAAAAAGATAACAATAATGCCATTTTCTGTTTGTCAAAGCTTGGGTTCACACAGGAAATCGAGCTAGTTGAATGTGAATAATAACGGCTTGTAGGTGCAAAGAGGAGGGATTTCAGCTAATTATTCATACACAAACTTATTCACTATGTGATTATCTAATTTGGACAAAAATGTTACGAATAAAATCGCAAAGACCTTTCTATGGAAACAAGTTTATGAATAGAAAATGCATTTAATAGAGTTGTAACAGAGTGGGCAAGTAGCAATCTACCAACCTTGAAATTGCAGAGTAACCCAATCCACAAGAATCAGAACCACCTGTTTCCGCCTGTAATTAATTCAGGCCCATGTTAGGGAGAGGCAATAAAATAAGGATTAAACCCTTTTAATAGTACAAACATCTGTTGGCTTGGAGTTAAGCTTTTCTCAGAGGCATCATTTTAAAAGTTGGGTTTCTAAGATACAACATTATTTAGAGACGATCAGCAGCAATTTGCATTTTGTGAAAGAGGAATCATCACCCCAGAAGTACCAAGTGACAATTTATATATCACATATTAGGCTATATCATATATTATTATATAGAATAGGTTAACAATATTGAAACCTCAGAGCTATATGAAGTACGGACAGAATAAGATTAAACATTCTGTCACTTAAAAATCAGTGTCACTCCATAGACTAAAAACATAAAACAGTCTACATGGTTATCCATAATATAATTACAGATTCTGAGTGAGACAGACTACTGTTCAAGCCTTATAGGCCAGTAATAGGTTTAAGAGTGAGATTAAAGATCATCTGTAGTGATATATTTCACAGTCTGGATATTTACATTTATTTGTAAATCCATAAAAGAAAAGCAGTCTCTCTCGCTCAAACTCTCTCTGACACAAGCAAGCGCGCGCACACACACAAACTGCTGACAGTGCTGATGTTTACATTTAAGGTAGGCAATGTAATATTGGAGAGGTTAATTCTGCAGATAGGCCTACATGTGCTTGTCTGAAACAAAGGTAATGTGTCATACATGCTGGCTCTCTGGGAAACGGGATTGTTATTCATCCAATTTAAACTATTGAGTAGGGGTGGTTTTCTTACACTTTATATTTTTTCCCATGACGTGTCTTTCAATGAGAATGTTGTTTGACCATGTCGGTTTGAAAGACTCACATGGAGGCAAAATCATTATGTAAAAAATCTAAACCGCACAAACTGACCACAAAGACTAGCTGTTATCAGTGATGGCTGGTCTATCTATACGTGTCAACTGGAGGCTAGTCAAGATTGGATACTCAAACTACTTGCGACTCTGCCAGGAATATGGCTCCTAAATTACTTGGAGCTCGCGAGACAACGTTCCTTTTCAATCAACGACGACTCTAACTTAATGTAAAACCGTGGAGGATATATAACATTTCCTTAACTGACTGAATCGCAGTCAATGGTAGTACTGAAACCCTGCATCTCAGCTGTGAACAAATTTAGTTCGGTCCTCCGCATTTGTGAGGCATCCCCCAAACGCACAACACTTGCTGCTGCACTTCACGCGTCAGACAAGAGCCTCTGTGCATGAGGTTCAAGTCATGTTGCTGTAGGCAAACCACAAAGCTTTGCAGTTCTAAAATGAACTGTACAATTAGAAAATAAATGTGTAGGCCTAGATCATTAAGCCATGCACGTGACGCTAAATTAGGTTCTAATGAACCAAATAAGATATATATTTTCTATGTATAGGCATATAGTATATAATGTGGGTAGGCTATTAGTTTGAGATCCTTTTAGATACAAAAAAAATGTAGGCCTATAGCCTATTTGATAAAAAGCAGGTGGGACTTCGCTACTAGGCCTATTGTGAATCCAATTGTAATGGGGATTGTAATATTGAGATGTTGGTTTACGTGTCTGTTGAAATTCAATGTAGGCTAAACTGAGCTGAGAGGAGATAGCAATTCATATTAGGATTATGATTCATATTTGCGGCCTGGGAGGGTTAGAATGGGATAGAGAATATATCCATCATCATTCATTGATGTATTTAAAAAAGTAAGGATATTCAAACTCAAAGCTTCGAGATTGAGTCATTCATGCTAGCTTTTGACATAAATATCTCTTCGATGAGTTCAATGTTCTTAAATTCAAACCTACCCAAATCCCCCAAGACTTAGAAAAGACGAGAGTCAATTGATTTTGTGACATATTCAATAACTTATTAGTTCGTTTTAAATTTGTATAAAAATTAAGTCATAGACGTCTTTGTAAATAATTTGGAAAAATCTAGAATTAAAAATGATATGATATGCCCATCTTGAATCGAATGTGACTTGAAAATCGGGATAGCCCAGGCTACTTATTATTACAACATTTGCAACAAAGAAAAGCAAAAACAAATGGTTTACCTAAATATAATTGCCATTTAGGAATATCAAGTGTTTTGACAGTAATAAAAAGCCTGCGTGATTCATAGGCTTTAAAGATTAGCCTGAGCCTTTTGATTTTGCGATTTCAGATTTACAAAATTAATATTATCAATTTTAATTAAATAAACATTGATATCCAATTTGCTTAAATTGTCAAAAATGGACTGAAAGCTGAGTTGATATTTTCCGTAGCCTTATGGCAGAGGTTGCGTGTCCATTCCATTTCATATAGATACATAGTTTAGCCTATATTATTGGAAAAGTAAAGTACTAAAAGATAATAATAAAAATAGTTTAAACGTAGGTCTACGTTTTATTGGCCTATTGTTTCCCACATAGGAAAAGGGATGGAGTTAGCCTATAGGCTATAGATATGCTTCACGAAATTAGAATAGAAAATACAGGGCACACAGGCTAACCAAGTGAAAAGAACAAGCACACAACAGGCCTACATTCAAACAAACTCTCTTCACACGAAAACACACGCATTGTGGCATGTGATGGCTAATTTCTATATATTGTGCCATGCGCCAAAAATTCAGAATTTGCATTGAATCACAGAAACCAATGTAGGCCTTCATAATCTCAGCAAAAAAATTCCCCCAATTCAAAACCATCTTAAGTGAATATGAATTACAACTGACCATGTCTCCACTTAAGTCACTGGCATGGCCAATTGTTTTGTATCAAGAGAGGCACGCGTGAAAGAGAGCCGGAGCAATTTTATGCAGCTAGGCTTCTGTAAATGGAGAAGGGACAATGGCCCCACATGCAACCATCATTTTGTACCCATGTGTAGTAATTTGTGAAACAATGGTAATATAACTTTTAACGTAACCGCTTATGATATTTATGATCATAGGCTGTATCACATCCGGCCGTGATTGGGAGTCCCATAGGGCGGAGTACAATTGGCCCAGCGTCGTCCAGGTTTGGCCGGGGTAGGCCGTCATTGTAAATAAGAATATGTTCTTAACTGACTTGCCTAGTTAAATAAAGGATACATTACAATAAATTAAAAATTAAGGAATATAACTGCGCAAAAATAAAATTAACCGTGCTCTGCTGCAATAGGCTACTGCGTTTTTCTGGGTGCGTCATGGCTTAGTGACGCCTCGATCAGACCGACAGTGACCTTGCATTCTGATACACCAGAAGAACATTCAGTTCCATTTATCCAAATATGGATCAAATTGCATGCGTAGATGTGACAGAAGTACACTGAACAAAAATATGAACGCAACATGTAAACTGTTGGTCCCATGTTTCATGAGCCGAAAGAAAATATCCCAGAAATGGTCCATATGCACAAAAAGCTTATTTATCTCAGATTGTGCGCACAAATTTGTTTACATCCCTATTAGTAAGCATTTCCCCCATGCCAAGATAATCCATCCACCTGACAGGTTTGGCATATCAAAAAGCTGATTATAACAGCATGATCATTACACAGGTTCACCTTGTGCTGGGTACAATAAAATGCCACTCTAACATGTGCAGTTTTGTCACACAACACAATGCCATAGATGTCTCAAGTTGAGGGAGCATGCAATTGGCATGCTGACTACAGGAATGTCCAATAGAGCTGTTGTCAGATAATTTAATGTTAATTTATCTACCATAAGCCACCTACAACATCGTTTTAGAGAATTTGGCAGTATGTCTAATTGTGCTCACAACCGCAGACCACGTTTGCTGATGTCAACGTTGTGAACAGAGTGCCCCATGGTGGTGGTGGGGTTATGGTATGGGCAGGCATAAGCTCCGAACAATGAACACAATTGCATTTTATTGATAGCAATTTGAATGCACAAAAAATACTGTGATGAGATCCTGAGGACCATTGTGAAGCTCATTTTTTATTTTTTATTATCTGTGACCAGTCTGTGAAATCCACAGATTAGGCCTAATGAATTTATTTCAATTGACTGACTTCCTCATATGAACTGTAATTTAGTAAAATCTTTGAAATTCTTGCATGTTGCGTTAATATTTTTGTTTAGTATAGCAGCAAAAGGTGAATGTTGAACTTTTGTTGCACACATATCCAGTAAAAAAAATGTAATTTATGAATAAAGTTTGACTGCAGAATTTATTATGCCCCATTGATGCATTGTCCCTGTCGATCTGACCGAGGTGTGACAGGCCTATTCATTTGTTAAAGTGATGGCATTTATACAAAATCAATAATTTGGGGTTGGTTAACTCCTTTGATAATTTATGCAAAGTTAAAACACCACTATTACGGTTTAATAGTTACGCTTTTTTAAACTACATACATATTAATTATGGACACTATTAGCCTACAGATGTTATTATTCCACATTAGTAGGCCTATCTGAGGAAAAGGTTATAACTAGTTATCTTTGAAATGGTGATGAAATAGTAGCCTTTTCTGTATTCCTCTTTTCCGTGAGATAGGCCAATCCGTAGTTTTGTTTTGGAAGCATAACAATATTCAACAAAAAAAAAAAAAAAATGAAGTGATGGTGGTTATGCACTGACCGGGGTCGATATCCAAACAATGCACAGGGTCGTCGCCGTCTCCTAATTGTCCGTTGTTGGCGAGGCTCTCCATAGACAACTCCAGATCCTTTTCCTCCCAGCCCCGGAGCTTTCTCTTCTTATTTGACCCGATCAGGGCTTCCACCGAAAAGGCGTGCGCTCTTGAGCTCAGAGCAGCAGCAGATCGCCTTCTGTCACTCATTTCTCTCAAGGCAAATCCACCAGAGGGAAAACAAAAACTCCGTCCACGCAGCGAGCACAAGGAAAATGCACACGTCAATGTTTAAAACGGTGCAAAAGTCGCCAATGACGAAAGTAATCCAAAAACTATGTCTAGAAATGGTGTTTCAAACCTCTAAAGATATGATACGCCATCCCCACGGCGCATTTAATTGCTCGAAAGTTAGCATTAAATATATTCCTGGCTATCTACCGCTTTTTGTCTCTCCGTCCTGCTCTCCTGCCTCTTTCTCTTCCCCTTTCTGTCCTTCTCCCCTCTCTCTGATTGATACTCACTTCTGGATAACTTTTTTTTTTAAGCGTTAAGGGCAACCCTTTCGCTCACTGTCAAATCGCACACGTCCAATGAGAAGTTTGGAAAGAGAGAGAACCAAAATCTGTTAACCAATAGCAAATGAGAGAAACACCAACTCCTGAAGCAAGAATCCTAAACCCGACCCTTGTAACTGACCATCCAACACCGAATTAACATCGTCAGGGCTTTATGGGGGAAAAATAGAACTAAACGTATTTCATAAATATTATGGCCAGCTACCTGCGCCCATGTCCCCCTCCTGCCCCCCATCCGAACCTCCTACCCCCTCTACAAATATGTTACTAAGATTTACTTGAATTACCTGTATGAAATCATTGTGCAATGATAAACTGTCACTGAAAGCCTCCATGCACAGCTACTGAATGTGCAAAGACATGTATAAAGGGCAAAGAACAAGTGATGTTTCCAACTAACCACATTTATAATGCGGTATTATACAAAGGTTGGCTATGTTTCCGAATTTGTATTAGGATCCATACAATGTCGGAACACTGTCCACTTACTTTTTATCACCACGTATCATAGTCTACTCTAATGCATAAATAGGGCTTTATTGATTTCAATATTACCAGACTGAATTAAGTTACATCACAGCTTCATGAACAGCTGAAAAACAGAGCGAGCTCAAAGACCGTGACAGGTGGCCTGGTCAGAACCAATAGTAGCCTATTTGACTGAGGGAAAAATATAGACGACAATAGTTATCTTTATTAGGTAATTGAACCCGGTTATAGCCTCTAGTTGTGCACTGTGCACTAAATTGCAGAAGACACTGAAAACAATGTTTTGTTTATAGTTTTATTTGCCTCGGTTGTTTTAATCCTAACTGAACTGGTGCGGTCAGTGCGCAATCGCTGGTAGCCTAAATATTAGAACCAGTTCAGCAAAGCAACCTAAATAGCTTATCTAATGAATAACGTTTACACACTCACACGTTTAAAACGAAGGATAGACAATATTTTCTTATCATATCTTTCAAAGTGGAGAAGATGTAACACAACGGAATATAAAATGGAATTATTGAGTTATACATGGTTTTTATGGTAGACCTAATCATCTTTTCTATTAATCATGACATGAATAAAGTCAGGATTTTTCAGAAGTGTGCCTCTTTAGAAAAAAGAGAGACTGGGCAAACACCGAAACATATATGTCCTATGATATACATAGGCCATGATCTAAATAAAATGTTGAACTAAGAAGTGATATACAGTATCTTTCTCTAGATGTAGGTCTACGCTATACAGCATTTGTACAAACGTTAAGTATGAAATAAAACCACAGCGCACAAAATTGACCATGAATTAACACTTTTAGATTACTGTTTTTTATTGGGAAAGTTGTGGTATTAGACCCCTTGACTTGAATCAAATGAGCGTTCCCTGAGCCAAGTCCGCACTACAGAAAATACAAAGTCGCTTGGTAAACCATTAATTTTCAAACAAGCATAACCTTTATTTTATTATTATAATGAATGTAGGACTATGTATTTTTCATTTTTTCTGCATATAGTAGCCTATTGAGATGCCTCTGTAATGAAAAGTGCTGTAGAAATTAAATTAATTATTCTACAACGTAGTCTATGTCAAAATGTTAACAACAGTCTTTGAGTTGTGGAAATCATCCTAGCCTAAATCCAAACCTGGTGCATCAACGAAACAAACCGGACTACGTGTGTCAGGCTAAATCAACTGAATGTCAATCACCACCTGAGCTTGACACATTATTGATGCATGAATATAGCTATTAATTCAGAGTAAATAATAATTAATAAGCAGTCTAAATGATCATTAACGACAACAAGATGGAAATGTTAATTCATCCTGAAATTATTAGAAAATAAAAGTAGTAAACGAAGATCATTGTAATTCAAGATGTGATTGCTGAATGCCTATCAATGTAGAACTTGAAGTTCATAATGCATTAATTTTGAAAATATTAAAATACAAAATGAACAAAAATACCATAAAAACAGTCAATCGTCGTGGTCCTTTCTCATCCAGATATGAATTTATCGCATAGGCTACAGTCCTACTGAGCTACACGTGAAATTAAAATGATTTGTCAACCATAATTAAAAACGGGAACGAGGTTAAGTAAATAATAGATAGCTAGCCTAATATCTGCGAGGGAAGGTTTGTAATAGGAGTATAACAAAGCGGTGGGTGTAGCAGCATCAACACGGTCATATAGGAAAACAATATTGAAATGATACCATCAAACAAACTTTAAGATAGGACTATTAGCAACATTTGGCAATGTGCAAACGCTTATACCTAAAATGTGGTAAGCATGTTGCCATCATGCCTGGATTTTTAGTGTCTCCCGCCCTACGGTGGCCATGTAGAGTATTTCACACCTATAGCCCTAAAATTGCACAAGGCAAATGTGTGCATAATGTCCAATATTCCAGGACAAAGAGTGTAAATCCCTCAGAGCCTCAGGAAAGAATTGGGCCTATAATATCAAAATACTCGAGCACTGTCGCCCATTCTAAAACCATTTAGATCCCAATTTCTGTTACTGGAAAATGTAAAAATGTCTCACCAGAAAGTATGCAGGATTTCCATTTCAGATGATCATGAGGGTTTTTCATAACGGCCCTATTTGAGCTAATCAGCGGAATAAGATATGGGTTACTTTTCAGTTTTCACTGTAGCCGGATATCATTTTGTTGATTATGAAGTGGCTAAAGACTTCAACACCCACGGTTCACATTCAATATGTGCAAGAAGTCGTTTGACCCCGTGACCTCGGGGAAGTAAACCATGCAACAGAGGAAACATGTCCCGGCGCAGTAAACCATCCAAAATGACGACACATCGGCTGTTTATAAAACTTCCAAATGAACTGGCAGTTCAGGCTATAGGCGACCCGGTCTCCTCTACGTCAACTGACAGGTCAGGTATTTCCAAACACTGAACGCAAAATTCTGAATTAAGGGCCAAATCCTAGAAATCACGCAGATCTCTTCAGTTGATTCGGTGCTTACATAGTGAGCTGCTGCAGGGTATAACAAATGAAAACTCGATCGGGAGGAGTTCAATGCTATTATCTGGTTTCGACCTATGCCTTCAGATAACACAGCAGAATGGCCTATACAAATACTATTTTGAGTTGACCATGCATGGGAATTTTAAGGAGCGTGGAAATAATCAGTTTATTTTCTGAACGTGATTGTTTGCTCCGACAAATATTTCCGTTTGGAAAGAAAATGTAATTGCACGGATGTCAGTTATATATCTAGTTTTGATTTACTTTGATTGAGTCGTCAACTAACGTGAAATACAACAAACAATTTCACCATGTAATTGGATTTAGGTTAAAAGTTAATAAAAATAAAGAAATGTCCTTACCTTGATTACTTTTTGCAAATGCAGTTAGTTTTCCACGTTGATTCAATGTCATCGTTTTGGGGGGGGGTTGAAATGACGTGGAAACCACGTTGATTCAAACAGTTTTTGCCCAGTGGGTTATTTCAGGTTTATGTTATTTCAAACTTCTGAGTAAATCAATAAATATATTACCAATAGGACTATAGTACAAAAGTCAAACACAAATTCAAACATGCATATAAAACCCTCAATGTTTGTTTTTTGTTTCATTGACTAACGTCAAATAAAAATGCACATTTAAATAGGCTACATTTCCTAAACGTTGTATTCTACTTGCACATCATCATCTGCACATCTATCACTCCAGTGTTCATGCTAAATTGTAATTATTTCGCCTCTATGGCCTATTTATTGCCTTACCTTCCTAATCTTACTACACTTGCACACATTGTACATATATTTTTCTATTGTGTTATTGACTGTACGTTTTTTTTTAATCCCATGTAACACTGTTGTTTATGTCGCACTGCTTTGCTTTATCTTGTCCAGGACGCAGTTGTAAATGAGTTCTTGTTCTCAACTGGCCTACCTGGTTAAATAAAGGTGAAATAAAAATGCATTTGCCTCCGTTACGTTTTCAATTTAAATGAAATGAATCTAACACTTCATAAAGTATCTGAGTCCGGCTACATGTGTTGCGAATGAAAGTGCCTTATAGTCCAGTCAGAGTACTTCAGCGGCTCTGGGGGTGCAGGCTTTTTCCAAGTTTTGGCCTATGCTCTGATGGAATATAGCCTCCATTGAGATACATGTACAGCTTTTCAGGTGGGCAAATTGGGCATACACTCCATTTCAGTGTATTATACACATGCCTATAAACCGGACACATTTCGGCTACATATGAAGTCTGGACATAATATAAGACCGAGAGGAGAGAGATTCAGCCGAGGCAAGCAACAAAAACGAAACAGGCCTATATGTTTTAAAATAAATCAAGTCGACCTGCGTAAAAACGTTAGAAATTCGAATCGAGACCTTTATATGTGTACTCAACGACGCTCGATTCCATTAGGCCTACATTTCTATTCAAATTACCTTGACATATATGAAAGGTTTTATAGTCTACGGAAAGATCCTGCAAGTTAATATTCTATAAAAATAGCATATCATACTGTATGTCTTAAAGGTAGAGTCAGCCATGTGATGGAGATCAGGTTTCCTCAATTAGCGGCCCACGTGCTGAATTTGGCCCGCAGGTGGTCTTATTTGGCTCCCCAAGTTCTGAGCAATTTGTTTTTATTATCCTCATTATTATATATTTTTTCATTGTTGGACATAAAATATTAAATACCAGGAAATCAGCTCCAATTGATTTACATTTTGAAAATCGTTTCACAAGTATTCCCACACACATCAGAGACATATACAAATGTAAGCAAGGTTTGAAATGATTGATTTAGTAAAATATTACAGTGCCTTCAGAAAGTATTCACACCCCTTTTCCACTGTTGTTGTGACAGCCTGAATTTGAAATGGATTACTTTGAGATTTTGTTGTCACTAGCGTTGAAGGAAATACATTCCTAGCTTGTGAGGAACGTGTTTGCTGGCCTCATAAATGCTAGCCAGCTAGCAAATAATTAGAAGAAAAACAACGTTTCTTAGGCTCGAGTTATGCTAACCCATTTGCAATCCCTTTAGCAGGCTACAGAGGTAAGCTGGCTAATTAGCTACAGTAGTTAGCTACTGTCATCAGTTGTTGTGTTTATCATGTTTAGCCTATTCCACCGTTTGTAGAATGCATGCTGACATTTGAATATAGAGCGGGAAAAGAGAATCCGGACACACTGTAGACAAGGTATTTAAATGTAGGGGTAGACGCATGACGTGTACGGAATTCCATGATCAGAACTCTATGATCAGAATACTAAAACTGCATGAACTGTCAAGTCTAGACACAGCCTTTGTTATGGTAAGCCAAAATAAGTTCAGGAGTAAGTAAAAATGTATCAAGTCACATAAGTTGCAATAATTGTGTTTAACTCATCTCTGTACGCCACACATACAGATAATTGTAAGGTCCCTCAGTCGAGCAGTGAATTTCAAACACAGATTCAACCACAAAGACCAGAGGTTTTCCAGTGCCTCACAAAGAAGAGCACCTTTTTAGTAGATCGGTTAAAAAAAAAAAAAAGCAGACATCGAATATCCCTTTGAGCATGGTGAAGTTAAACTACACTTTGGCCGGTGTATCAGTACAGTCATTTACAATGACGGCCTACCCCGGCCAATGCTGGGCCAATTGTGTGCCGCCCTATGGGACACTCAATCATGTCCGGATGTGATGCAGCCTGGATTCAAACCAGGGACTGCAGTAAACGCCTCTTGCACTGAGATGCAGTGCCTTAGACTGCTGCGTCACTCGGGAGCCGGTTCATGCCACTGTTGACTTTAAAACAGAGTTTAATGGCTGTGATAGGGGAAAACTGAGGATGGATCAACAACATAGTTACTCCACAATACTCACCTAATTGACAGTGAAAAGGAAAAACCCTGTGCAGAATAAAAATATTCCAAAACATGAATCCTGTTTGCAATAAGGCACTGAAGTAAAACTGCAAAAAATGTGGCAAAGCAATTCAGTTTTTGTCCTGAATACAAAGTGTTATGTTTAGGGCAAATTTTAATACATTGCTGAGTACCACTCATCATATTTTCAAGCATGGTGGTGGCTGTATCATGTTATGGGTATGCTTGTCATCGGCAAGGACTAGGGAGTTTTTTTTAGGGTAAAAAGAAACGGAATAGAGCTAAGCACAGGCGAAATCCTACAGGAAAACCTGGTTCAGTCTGCTTTCCAACAGACACTGGGAGACAAATTCCCCTTTCAGCAGGACAATAACCTAAAGCACAAGGCCAAATATACACTGGAGTTGCTTACCAAGACGACATTGAATGTTCCTGAGTGGCCTAGTTACAGTTTGGAGTTAAATCTGCTTGAAAATCTATGGCAAGATCTGAAAAATGTTTGTTTAGCAATGATCAACAACCACAGCTCTTACACTCACCCAGAAAGACTCACAGCTGTAATCACTGCCCAAGGTGATTCCAACATTTATTGACTCAGGGGGTTGAATAGGCCAACTTATATAAATCATGATATTCCCGTTTTATTTTTCATCTTTAAAAAAAATACATGTTAAAATATTTCTTCCATTTTGACATTAAGAGAGTTTTGTGTATATCGTTGACAAAAAAAGAAATGCAAATGAAAGTCCTGTGGCTACCATGCTGTAACAGCGTGAAGCGAATCTCTGCACAGATACTGCGTGAGAGCAAAGTGTTGCATCTCGCTCATCTCAATATCTGCGGTGCTGCTCGTGCCAACATCATTGCGCTGAGTCTAGAATTAAATTAAATTTGGTAGCTTACAGTCCTTAGTCATTGTAGGCTATTGTTGGCTCATATGAATAGGCTGTATTTTCAGTCTGCTGCTTATGCCACTGCAAATACTAAAGTTGAAATAAACTGCAGTTGGATGTGATCTGACTAGTTAGTTCCCAGGTAAATATGGATCTGGAAAACTACATCAGAGTCCAGCTCCCACAGATGATCTGCTCCATCACCAGGATGGTGTGAGCAAAGAGGGTGAAAATATTATCCTAAGCAGTCAGGATCCCAGGTTAGTCTATCCAAGTATCACAGTGAGGCTGAGCTCTTCTTTATGTTCCATCTGCAGACAAGAGCCCAGAACTGAACAGGCAGAATGCCTACTATTGACAGGGCATTGGCCTACTCATTACTCACTACCCACAGACTGTGTCTGATGACGTGCGTGTGTGTCTGTTTATTGTATTAGAGCTTGAGAGTTCTCATTGGACTTTCCACAGAAATCCCATAGCATATCCTATGCATATATTTATTGTTTAAGTAATCTCCTCCCTGATTGGTGTGAGCCGCACCTCCATGGCCTCGGCGACCAGCTGTTTGTACTTCCCCGTGTCTAGCCCCACCGCCTCCTCCACCGTGCAACCTGCTGCGTGCATCAGCACCAGGTTGGACACACCCAGGCGTGCCGCAGGGTCAAAGGTCACCACGAAGGTGAAGTCTGACGGTACAGCGGATTTTGAGGACGATGTCGTCGGGCGAGTCAATGAGGTTGACGGTGGCCATCTTCTGGGGGTCTGACTTGGACATCTTGGAGGGGTCGCGGAGGGATTTGACCTTCTGTGTGAAGCTTGATTGGGATGAAAAGAGAATAGGCCTTGTTAAGGCTGGGTTGTGTTTGGCAGCGATATGGCTATTATTGTTATTAAGGTGAATGTATGCATGGGATATCATTACATCAGTTAATCATATCCCGATAAGAAGAACCAGGTCCTGGCAGGATGCTGTCAGCAGAGAAGTCAGGGTTGCATGGGGGGTGGCACTGGAGGATGAATGGGGAGGGTCTCTTTCCTGATGAGCTCTTTGTTTCAGGGTGATTTAAGAGGACATCTTTGATTGGGAATCAAAGTGGTGGCGGATGACTGGCAGTTCTGCCAGAAGCTGTTGCTCTGGTCTCTTTCCCACACAACGTCCATCGGTAAACAGCCAAAGACAGCACCAAAAGACAGCATCAATCAGCCTGAGCCAACCACTGTCCCTAACCCGCCCCTGTAATACACACACACACTTTCATCTATCCATCTCAACACGCGGGCGCACACACACATCTCTGAAGTCGTCTTGAGGACATACCCCCTCCCGCCTCCCCAAATCTATTATCACTTTATTTCTCAGATATATGAGGAAGGGAACGGTCCTTTAATCAAAGCTCCATTGCACGCATGGCTGGTTACATCTTGTGCTTTCATGATGGCGATAATGAAGGAGTATAAAACGGAGTGTATCAGAGTGGGGTTAAGTATCCATCAGTAGGACATGCTGGCCATGTGTCTTTGTGCATGTGCATCTGGATGTATGTATCCATACGGGTATATCTATGTGTTGTGTATGAGAGAGAGAAAATGAGAAAGAGAGAGTTGGATTGTGAGTATGTTTACGTCTGAGTGAGTGTCTGAGTAAGAGAAAAAATACTACACTGCCTGCATCCATAGATGTAACCCCTGTGTGGTACACAGTAATTCACTGAGCAGAACACGTGGCTCAGGGAATAAGTCTCCATATGTGTTCTTGAAGATGCGGGCTAGGTCCTGAGCCAAGTCCAGATGTTGGACCTGATCTTATCCTACTGGGATGTGAGTGGACCCGTAACAACATACAACATAGAAAACCTTACACTCAGTGAATTTATTTTTTAAAATATTAATTTAAATTATTTGCTGCTGCACACCCACACTTAATAGAGACTGAGCTCACTTGTAAAGGAGAATATCCGCAGCCTGCAGGACGGGGAAAGACTACAGCCCCACACTCCCCTCATTCTTCTGTTTACTTTTCATCTGGAGAGAGAGCAAGAGAAATAGGGGAGAGGCGTGTAGCAAGAAGAAAGAAAAAGAAACATTGCAAAGAGAGAAATGTAGAAAATGAAAGACAAAAAGAAGAAAAAGAAAACAGGTTAGCTTGTCTTTAAGGCGGCCTGTTCTCTTTACGAGTGAAGAGCTCTCGCTCATACAAACTCAACATGGCTGAATCACAGGACATTTTCCACCACGTTTGACGTGAAGTCAGCTGTTGAGTAAACAAAAGGTGTTTTCAGTGTAGAACCAGAACACTGCTGGCCGTCCTTTCCTTCCCTCTGGCCTTCTAGTAAAACTGCATGTGGCCAAGGAAATCACTGTCATTATGAGAACATTTAAACAGATCTGGCAGGTGAGGTGCTACTATGAGAAACAAACAGGACTAACAATAGTCAGGATGCTGAACATGAGAAAGGAAATAGAGGGAAAAGGAAGGATACCATTGAACTTTCAACCATTTGTAACTTGACTAACAATTTAACTGATCATCAACTCAATTGTGCAGCCATTGATATTAATGCATAATTTACACAAAAAGTCAGGATTAGTCCCCATGTAAACTCATTCAGTGGTTGTATCACTTCATTTCAAATCCTACAGTATTCCCACGCTGTTATGTACCTTTCACTGAGGCAGGTGTCTGAGTTGGGGGAATACTGGCAAGGCAGCCCAGGATCCAGGACAGTTCAGTGTGTTCAGAGACCTGTGGAAGGGAGGAAGACACCACAACCAGTCACTCAACATGTTCCAAGCCTAAATGTTATTATTGGTTTTAAACTAAGCCCACATGTAAAATTAAACATCAAGTATCTTCTCCACCACCTCAAATAAACATAAGTAAAAACCTTCCAGATCCTCACATGGTGGGACTCTTCAGCCCCACCATGTGGCAGAAATAGGAACTATACTGGATCTTCCCTGTGCCCTAACAACCAGGTACTATGTTGCCCAGATGCATAGCCAATAGCCATACTCCATTATACTACATCAGTGACAAGGCATTAGAGCCATTAAATAACTCCAATCTCCTGGACATTAGCAGGGCTGGATTTAACGACTCCCTCTCTGCATCACACTACAGCCATCCCATACTTCTTTCTCTCTCTCAACATGGGTCTCTCTAAAACCTTTGGGCCTTGCCAACATGAAAAAAAGGCGCAAAATCCTTCTGCTTCAGAGACTTAGAGTTTATGGGTGCTGGCGAAGTGACTGCCATCCCTCTCCGCTTAAAACGGATTCGAAAGAGTGTGACGTAAACTCAAGACAGCACGGACATAAACAAACATTTTACACTGAATACTTGTAGCTAGAGAGGGGGGGACTTGTTACATACAGACTATGAACGTGAAATAGGACAGATGTCGATGTCAGCAGAGTGAGGAAGGAGACACTGATATAGATCTAGGTGAAATAAAATACATTTTAGAATGAACATCAACTCCATTCATATTGAATGTGATCTTTCTTCGTAGTATATGAAACAAACACACTACTAGTAATGTTATGGATTATGTGACTATAGGACTAATTTTTTATTTATTTAGGCGAAAGCCAAAATATTCCTATAAACCTCAGAGCTTTGTGGATCTGCTGCTGTTATTCCAGTAAGAAATGGAGCAACTCAGTGGCGGTCGGTGGCGTTTTAATACTAGGGAAGACTAGTTGTTAGGGTGCATGGCCTTATTTCTATTACAGCATATTGGCATGACTGTCATTCATATTCCATTCACCAAGCTCAATATAACATCAATAGGTTTAGGCTGCTACATGATACTCCAATTTGACCTATACCCATCATGCTACAACCTAGCCTATAAATGAAAGTTTATAACGTAGATGCACAGATCGAGAGACAAATTGGAGTAATCAAGGTGACAGATAGTGGTTGTGTCCGAATACCCATACTTGCGTCCTAAATAGTAGGCCGTTGGCATATGCAAAAAAAAAAAAAAAAAATGTTTTATAGTATGTGACATTTCGAAAATCAAGTATATTTTCGATGCCCAAATGTCATAATCATTTCTCCTTTGACAACAGCTGATAATAAGCTGTCAATTAGATATGGAGATGCACTACCGAAATGAACCAAAAGCAGGAAACAACACAATCACACATGACACATTCTCAGTATACAAAAATATGTTTTATAGTATGTCACTTTTTAAAAATAGAGTATGCTGTAAATGCCAGGATGTTATACTCATTTTCGCTTTGCAGCTGATTTGTAGCTGCCTGCTGTGCCTTTAACTAGCTATGTGCTTTAGTAGTTAGCTAGGACAAGAAGTTATAACTGTTCGATCAGTAACGTTTGCTAGCTACATGGTTACTTGCTGTTCACCATCAACTTCAGATTTAACTTTAGCCCAGTTAGCTAGCTGGTTAGTTTCATTGCACATATGGGTGTAATCATTAGCCCAAACTGTTGCAAAATATTCTGAAACTAGTGTTTCTATTGGACAGATTCAGGCAGGTTCACTTTCGTTTGCTGAACCTTTCCAATAGAAATGCTAGTTTTTGTTGCAAAACGTTTTGCAAATGTATGGATAATACACCCTTGTTAAGGTAAAAGTAATGGTAAGCTGCACTCATTACTGTTTCACCTTGGCACTCCAATTTTATAAAGTATGTGGCCATCTAGCTACATAAAGTTCAAACAACTTTACTTTCCTCATGTTTTGGTTAATGTACTTAATCTCATGTCTTTTCAGGATCTAGATAAAGGAGTGTGAGCTGGAGGGGAAGCTGCAAGTGGGTGAACCTTAGGCTTAAGCAAGAATAAATGTGGGCTCCTCTTTCTCCCCAAAGGGTCCAGATGGGGAGGTGGGAGAAGGAGGTGACAGCCTGTGAGGCACTCTTTATGGCCATTTTAGAGGCCATGACTAAGAAGTAGTTTTATGTATTTTGTATGCATTTTATTCATAGCTGTTAATGTATTCATTTGTTACTGTTTTTGGTGAAGTTCGTTTTTTTAAAACCAACGTGGATTTCTGTTCTCATTGAAAGTGCTTCTTGTTTGTAATGTTTTTTATTTATTTGATACCGGTACATTTACTGTTGGTGTGTTTTACTTTCAACATAAAAAAATGCACTCGCACATCTGAGCTATCTTGTTGCAGGTGCATGGTAACAATTAGATAAGTTCAAATTGAAAGGAAACCGTGCACACTGCTGTCGCTTTGGTATAATAATAAATTGAATTTCTTTAATGCTTTTCATAACAATCTCAAAGCGCATCAAAAGCAAAAAACAAACAAGCAATTTCATGAGTAGCCTAACTATAGTTAGGTCAACCAATAGAGGCCAAGTCTTTGAGTGCATATATCCTCCAAAGATGGAGAGGGACAGCTCATGGCTTGATCAGAGGAAGGTGGTCAGGGAGATGGGTGATGAAGATGGAGTCTGGTGACGATCTTGTATAGGAATAGCTACTCTGGGAACCAGCTTGAGTCATGTAGCCACTAGCATCCTTCACAATGTATGGCACCTACCCAGCGCTGGGCACCAGAAATCTAGTAGTAGCCAGTTGTCCTCATTACAAGTCCTTTGCCTCACCACTGCATTCCTCTACTGCTTTTCCCACTCCTCTCAAGCTCCAGGTGACTGCCATTGATACATGTGCAGGCCTACGGTACACTCAAGTTCACTCCAAAGAAGTCATTCCAAATGCTAGCTACTTAGCCCACAACAATAACATGAAAGGTCACTGGGTTGGGCTACAGACCATCCTTTCCGGTTCATATGTGAAGCCGACACTGATGGACCTTGGAAAAAAACCTGCTCCGACTGGGAAAATTAGTTTTGAACGGTCATCCCAATAGTCAGAAACTCAGGCACTTCTTCGCCTTGAAGATCACAGACATCCTGATTTTACACAGTCTGAGCTAATTTTGTTGACGAATTCCTAGTTGTCTTGAATGCACCAAAAGTAAGACGTTTCGGGTGTGGCATACTGCATTCTTTTTCTAAACAGTACGTGCTAAATAGTATGTAGTACAATTAGTAGACAGTATGCAGTTTAAGTAAGTAGTAGGCAAAACGGATTTCAGACTCAGCCAGTGACACATTCAATAGGGCCTTGCACACAAAGTAAGTAGCATACTGATTTCAGAAAATATTTAAAAAGCCAGTTCCACTACCATATTTACATGTGCAGGGATACTGGAGTGATGGAGGTAGATATTGATAGGGGTAAGGGGACTAGGCAACTGGATATAAGATAAACAGAGTAGTAGCAGCTTGTATGTGAATGGGTGTGCATGTGTATAGAGTGTAGAGTCAGATGGAAGAATGGTGCCGGAGGGGATGGCTACTGTTTTACGGGCTCCCAACCAGTTGTGTGTTTTTTTTCGCACTTATTTTGTGCATAATATTGGTGCTACCATCTCTATTGACCAAAAATAGCTTCTGGATATCAGAACAGCAATTACTCACCTCGAACTGGCCCCCCAAAAATTAAATAATGAATCTGACGCAAAGGATATGATATTGCTCCCAGGCAAGGCCCAAATCCCTGTAATTCACATGAAGAAAATGAGGAAATACAGGGGGTGTAGATCAGGGTGTCTTGTGAGAATTAGTCTGCGAGTGGTTAACCTGCCTCTACCATACGTTCTATTAGGTAACGTGCAATCACTGGAGAATAAAACTGGAGGAGCTCTATTCGAGACTATACTACTAACTGGACATTAAAAACTGTAATATCTTATGTTTCACAGAGTCGTGGCTGAATGACGAAACAGATAATATACAGTTAGCTGGGTTTTCGGTGCATCAGCAGGACAGAACATCTACGTCTGGTAAGACGAGGGTTGGGGGTGTGAGTCCATTTGTCAATAACAGCTTATGCGCGATGTGTAATATTAATTATATGGAGAAGCAGCAGAGGGGGAGAGCTAGCTATATTTAAAAAATATATATATATATATATATTTTTTTTTTACCTTTCACTTACTTAGCTAATGCAGCTAATTTAGCCTACTCAACAACCTGACTCAAACAGAGAGGAATGCTATTTCTGTTAGCTAGCTGGCTAAGGCCATCAACACTGCATCTCTTCCAAGTCAAGGTAAGCTTTTGGTTTTATAAATGTATTGCCACCGGTGTAATTGCAAACTGCTTTGCAATTGTTATGCCTGATTGTGCACATGGATTTGATTGTGGGTTTACTAAAGCGTTAGTTTTACTTCAGTTTATTTTAGTAAATATTTCTATAAATATCTTATTTCTTTTTTTTTTCTTAAAACTGCATTGTTGGTTAAGGGCTTGTAAGTCTACACCTGTTGTATTCAGCGCATGTGACAAATACAATTTCATTTGATTTTGAGTTTGTTGAGTATGACATTATCTAATATGGTTACAACGATGGAGACTCTGTAGGGGTTAGCATTTATGGTTTGAATGTTTGGCTTGGAGAGGTTTTTGTGCCTTGTCACAGATTGTTTGTGGACTTCACTGCACAACACAACAGCTAAGGGAAAGAGAGAGGAGGAGAGCGTGCAGATGCGATAAGAAATTATACAATGAGCAAAGTGATGATGCTGTACGTGGCTGCTATGAAAGTGAACTGTGTGTGACTGGTGATCAGGAGTGTATTCATTCTACCGATTCTGGATGGACCTACCTGAATTTGTCCAAAATAAACACATTTTAGACTAATGATTACTCCCCAGATCAGCTAGATGCAGGCAAGAGGTACCGGTGCCGCACGACAAGACATACCGGTCACAGCTTCTATCCCCAAGCAATATGACTGTTAAATAATTACCAAAATAGCTACACGGACTGTCACAGCTTCTATCCCCAAGCAATATGACTGTTAAATAACTATCAAAATAGCTACACGGACTATCTGCGTTAACCTTGCATCTTTATTGACCTTTTATTTCAATCTTTGCACTGTTGTTATGCATTCTCAGATGGTCTTAAACACTCACACACACTGTCACTCCAACACACATACAAACACTCACTCCATAATTTGCTCACTCACACATATATTTATACTCAATCAAATCAAATTGTAACATATTTGTCACATGCGCCAAATACACACAGGTGTAGAACTCACTGTGAAATGCTTACTAACAAGTCCTTAGCCAACAATGCAGTTCAAGAAATAGAGTTAAGAAAATATTTACAAAAATAACAAAGTTACAATATTAAGGCTATGTACCGGTACTGAGCCAATGTGTGGGGGTACAGGTTAAACAAGGTCATTTGTACATGTAGGTAGGGGTGAAGTGACTATGCATAGATAATAAACAGCGAGTAGCAGCAGTGTAAAAACGGGGGGTGGGGGGAAATCTTCTGGCTGGCCTTTTGCTTAATTGTTCAGCAGTCTTATGGCTTTGGGGTAGAAGCTGTTAATTAATTTCTCATGGTATAGGGGATGCTTGCGTCCCACTTGGCCAAAAGCCAGGGAAAATGCAGCGCTACAAATTAAAATAAAATGATATAAAAATCAAACTTTCATTAAATCACACATGTAAGATACTAAATTAAAGCTACACTCATTGTGAATCCAGCCAACATGTCAGATTTTAAAAAGGCTTTACAGCGAAAGCATAAGAAGCTACTATCTGATGATAGCACAACAGTAAACAAAGAGAGTAGCATATTTCAACCCTGCAGGCGCTACACAAAACACAGAAATAAAATATAAAACATACCTTACCTTTGACGAGCTTCTTTTGTTGGCACTCCAATATGTCCCATAAACATCACAATTGGTCCTTTTGTTCGATTAATTCCGTCCATATATATCCAAAATGTCAATTTATTTGGCGCGTTTGATCCAGAAAAAAACAGCTTCCAAATTGTGCAACGTCACTTACAAAATATTTCAAAAGTTGCATGTAAACTTTGCCAAAACATTTGAAACTACTTTTGTAATACAACTTTAGGTATTTTTAAACGTTAATAATCGATCAAATTGAAGACGGGTCTATCTGTTTTCAATAGAGGACGAGAGGAAACTAACACTACTTTTCAAGTCTTGCGCACTCTCAACAGCGTTACCTTTTTCCAAGATGGCCGTACTTCTTCATTGCACAAAGGAATAACCTCAACCAAATTCCAAAGACTGGTGACATCCAGTGGAAGTGGTAGGAACTGAAAACAAGTGCCTAAGAAATATAGTTTCCTAATGAGAACTAGGTGTTCCTTTTGTCCAGGTGGGAAAGGACAGTGTGGAGTGCGATTGAGATTGCGTTATCTGTGAATCTGTTAGGGCGGTATGTAGATTGGAGTTGGTCTAGGGTTTCCGGGATGGTGGTGTTGTGTTGTCACCAGTCTTTCAAAGCACTTCATGGCTACCGATGTGAGTACTATGGGGCGGTAGTCATTTAGGCAGCTTACCAAATCAAATTAAATAAAAACATTTTGGTCACATACACTTGGTTAGCAGATGTTTATGCGAGTGTAGCGAAATGCTTGTGCTTCTAGTTCCAAAAGTGCAGTAATATCTAACAAGTAATCTAACAATTCCCCAACAACTACCTAATACACACGAATTTAAAGGGGTGAATGAGAATATGTATATATAAGTATATGGATGAGCGATGGCAGAGCGGCATAGGCAAGGTGCAGTAGATGATATAAAATACAGTATATACATGCGGAATGAGTAATGTAAGATATACAAACATGATTAAAGTGGCATTATTTAAAGTGACTAGTGATCCATTTATTAAAGTGTCCAGTGATTGGGTCTCAATACAGTATATTACAGTGCCTTGCGAAAGTATTCGGCCCCCTTGAACTTTGCGACCTTTTGCCACATTTCAGGCTTCAAACATAAAGATATAAAACTGTATTTTTTTGTGAAGAATCAACAACAAGTGGCACATGAAGTGGAACGACATTTATTGGATATTTCAAACTTTTTTAACAAATCAAAAACTGAAAAATTGGGCGTGCAAAATTATTCAGCCCCCTTAAGTTAATACTTTGTAGCGCCACCTTTTGCTGCGATTACAGCTGTAAGTCGCTTGGGGTATGTCTCTATCAGTTTTGCACATCGAGAGACTGAAATTTTTTCCCATTCCTCCTTGCAAAACAGCTCGAGCTCAGTGAGGTTGGATGGAGAGCATTTGTGAACAGCAGTTTTCAGTTCTTTCCACAGATTCTCGATTGGATTCAGGTCTGGACTTTGACTTGGCCATTCTAACACCTGGATATGTTTATTTTTGAACCATTCCATTGTAGATTTTGCTTTATGTTTTGGATCATTGTCTTGTTGGAAGACAAATCTCCGTCCCAGTCTCAGGTCAGTCTTCCAGAATGGTCCTGTATTTGGCTCCATCCATCTTCCATTCAATTTTAACCATCTTCCCTGTCCCTGCTGAAGAAAAGCAGGTCCAAACCATGATGCTGCCACCACCATATTTGACAGTGGGGATGGTGTGTTCAGCTGTGTTGCATTTACGCCAAACCAGAGCACCTTCTTCCACTTGTTTGGTGTGTCTCCCAGGTGGCTTGTGGCAAACTTTAAACAATACTTTTTATGGATATCTTTAAGAAATGGCTTTCTTCTTGCCACTCTTCCATAAAGGACAGATTTGTGCAATATACGACTGATTGTTGTCCTATGGACAGAGTCTCCCACCTCAGCTGTAGATCTCTGCAGTTCATCCAGAGTGATCATGGACCTCTTGGCTGCATCTCTGATCAGTCTTCTCCTTGTATGAGCTGAAAGTTTAGAGGGACGGCCAGGTCTTGGTAGATTTGCAGTGGTCTGATACTCCTTCCATTTCAATATTATCGCTTGCACAGTGCTCCTTGGGATGTTTAAAGCTTGGGAAATCTTTTTGTATCCAAATCCAGCTTTAAACTTCTTCACAGCAGTATCTCGGACCTGCCTGGTGTGTTCCTTGTTCTTCATGATGCTCTCTACGCTTTTGACGGACCTCTGAGACTATCACAGTGCAGGTGCATTTATACGGAGACTTGATTACACACAGGTGGATTGTATTTATCATCATTAGTCATTTAGGTCAACATTGGATCATTCAGAGATCCTCACTGAACTTCTGGAGAGAGTTTGCTGCACTGAAAGTAAAGGGGCTGAATAATTTTGCCCGCCCAATTTTTCAGTTTTTGATTTGTTAAAAAAGTTTGAAATATCCAATAAATGTTGTTCCACTTCATGATTGTGTCCCACTTGTTGTTGATTCTTCACAAAAAAATACAGTTTTATATCTTTATGTTTGAAGCCTGAAATGTGGCAAAAGGTCGCAAAGTTCAAGGGGGCCGAATACTTTCGCAAGGCACTGTACATGTGAAATGATTAATGGAAGATATGTAACATTATTAAAATGGCATTAAAGGTGGCGTTGTTTAAAGTGACTAGTGAGTCATTTATTAAGAAATGAATTTGTTCAAAACTCTTCAACTATTGCCTTTCTCTCTCTGAGTCAACTACTCACCAAATGTTATGCACTGCAGTGCTAGCTAGCTGCAGCTTATGTGTTCAGTACTATATTCATGCTCTGATTCTTTGATTGGATGAACAACATGTCAGTTCATGCTGCAAGAGATCTGATGGGTCGGAGGGTGTCCTCTGGAAGTCGTCATAATTACTGTATAAGTCTATGGAAGTGGGTGAGAACCATGAGCCTCCTAGGTTTTGTATTGAAGTCAATGCACCCAGAGGACGGAAAATAGCTGTCCTGTAGGGTAGCACAGTGCTGTTGAGGCTACTGTAGACCTTCATTGCAAAACATTGTGTTTTAATTTGGTGACGTGTATATATTTAGTATAGTTTTATCTAAAAAGCATAACAGACGTTTCACTATTTTTTATCTTTTATGAAGTTCACTGAGTAGGATGGTTTTCCCCTTCCTCCTCTGAGGATATTCCATTGGTGTAACTTTACTGTGGTATTTCTCTCAGACACACATATGCCCACGCACACACATTCGCGCAATCTTTTCAAGCTGAAGGCCCTTCACTTAAGACACTATTGATTTCAACTGGTCACCATTTTTTCAATGAAGTCAAGTGTTTTCTTTGGGCGGTAATGGTATTTGTACATGTGGAACAGACTCTGGTTTGTTTGTTCAATAGGAGATCCCCTTCGCTGCCAAGATATGTGGCATGAAGCTAAATGGGAATAAAAATAGGCCTTGGTGCGTGTGTGAGAGAAATATCACAGATGGACCACACTAACAAAACAAATACGTCACTTGCAGAGATAGTCTGACACACACACACATACAAACACACATTTGAATTGTCCAGGGAGAAGAAAATGTCTATTCGGATTACACTTCCTTTCCTAACTCAGGAGTTTACCCCAAAAAATTCTTATCCCCTTCATGTGGCTTCCTCTGAAGTAAATGGTGGTATGTGTTTTCATAATCCCTGTGAATTTGCAGAGCACACAGTGAAGATAAGGATTGGAGTGATAAAATAAGCGTTTTAAATTGCCTGCATTAGGTAACCATTCAGAGCTTGCCATGATAAAATAAACATTCCAATATGGCCACCACTTCAGCTGACTTTCTTGATGACATGCTGGGAAACAGATCCAAAGCAGCCTGCTCAGACCACCAAGTCACAAACACACTCTCAGCTTTTCCAACTGTTTGCAACACCACATTAGAAAATAGGCTCAAACTCTTTTAATAGAGAAGTGATTGTGTGTGTGTGTGTATGCATGAGTGTGTCCCTGCCTGCATGTGTGTCTGACTAACCTGTGACTGCTGGAAGAGGATAGATGTCTCAATGCCACAGGCCAGCAGGCTGGCAACCATGACCAGTGTGTTGACCCGCAGAAGGGCGAGGTCCTGGGACTGGGTGATGGAGTGCAGGTCCACTATGCTGTAGAGCACTGAGGGGTACTGGCTCTGCAGGGACACCCAGCTCTTCAGAGCCCCAAGGTAATTCCCTAGGTGGGGCACAGACGTGGGCTGGATCCCAGAGAACACATACCCTCCTGGAGGCTCCTGTTGAGAAGCGGTGGAGAGAGAAGGGTTTGAAAAGAGATGGAACTTGAGAGGGAGAAGAAACTTCCTGATGGGCCGCCCCCAGGTGGTAAGGGTAGGCAACAACACGTCTGCCACGCTGATCCTCAACACCGGGGCCCCTCAGGGGTGTGTACTTAGTCCCCTCCTGTACTCCCTGTTCACCCACGACTGCGTGGCCAAGCACGACTCCAACACCATCATTAAGTTTGCTGACGACACAACAGTGGTAGGCCTGATCACCGACAACGATGAGACTGCCTATAGGGAGGAGGTCAGAGAACTGGCAGAGTGGTACCAGGACAACAACCTTTCCCTCAATGTGAGCAAGACAACGGAGCTGATCGTGGACCACAGGAAAAGGCAGGCCGAACAGGCCCCCGTTAACATCAATGGGGCTGTAGTGGAGCGGGTCGAGAGTTTCAAGTTCCTTGGTGTCCACATCATCGAAGTACTATCACGGTCCAAACTAGAGGTTGACCGATTATGATTTTTCAACGCCGATACCGATTATTGGAGGACCAAAAGAGCCAATACCGATCAATCGGACAATTATTATTATTTTTTTAATGTATTTGTAATAATGACAATTACAACATTACTGAATTAACACTTATTTTAACTTAATATAATACATCAATAAAATCAATTTAGCCTCAAGTAAATAATTAAACATGTTCAATTTGGTTTAAATAATGCAAAAACAAAGTGTTGGGGAAGAAAGTAAAAGTGCAATATGCTCCATGTAAAATATGTGCCATGTAAGAAAGCTAACGTTTCAGTTCCTTGCTCAGAACATGAGAACATATGAAAGCTGGTGGTTCCTTTTAACATGAGTCTTCAATATTCCCAGGTAAGAAGTTTTAGGTTGTAGCTATTATAGGAATTATAGGACTATTTCACTCTATACCATTTGTATTTAATTAACCGTTGACTATTGGATGTTCTTATAGGCACTTTAGTATTGCCAGTGTAACAATATAGCTTCCGTCCCTCTCCTCGCTCCTCCCTGGGCTCGAACCAGCAACACAACGACAACAGCCACCACATCGAAGCAGCGTTACCCATGCAGAGCAAGGGAAACAACCACCCCTAAGGCTCAGAGCGAGTAGCGCTCGCTAACTAGCTAGCCATTTCACTTCGGTTACACCAGCCTCATCTCGGGAGTTGATAGGCTTGAAGTCAAACGGCTTGATGCACAACGAAGAGCTGCTGGCAAAACGCACGAGAGTGCTGTTTGAATGAATGTTTACGCGCCTGCTTCTGCCTACCACCGCTCAGTCAGATACTTGTATGCTTAGTCAGATTATATGCAACGCAGGACACGCTAGATAATATCTAGTAATATCATCAACCATGTCTGGTTAACTAGTGATTATGATTGATTGTTTTTTATAAGATAAGTTTAATGCTAGCTAGCAACTTACCTTGGCTTACTGCATTTGCGTAACAGGCAGTCTCCTTGCGGAGTGCAACGAGAGAGAGGCAGGTCGTTATTGCGTTGGACTAGTTAACTGTAAGGTTGCAAGATTGGATCCCCCGAGCTGACAAGGTGCAAATCTGTCGTTCTGCCCCTGAACAAGGAGGTTGACCCACTGTTTCTAGGCCGTCATTGAAAATAAGAATGTGTTCTTAACTGACTTGCATAGTTAAATAATGATTAAATAAAGGTGTAAAAAACAAAAATGGGTTTTCTGATTGTTATGAAAACCTTGAAATCGGCCCTAATTAATCAGCCATTCCGATTAATCGGTCGACCTCTAGTCCAAACACACCAAGACAGTCATGAAGAGGGCAAGACAAAACCTTTTCCCCCTCAGGAGACTGAAAAGATTTGGCATGGGTCCCCAGATCCTCAAAAATTATACAGCTGCACCATCGAGAGCATCCTGACCAGTTGCATCACCGCCTGGTATGGCAACTTCTCAGCATCTGACCGTAAGGCACTGCAGAGGGTAGTGCGTACGGCCCAGTACATCACTGGGGCCAAGCTTCCTGCAATCCAGGACCTATATAATAGGCGGTGTCAGAGGAAAGCCCATAAAATTGTCAGAGACTCCAGTCACCCAAGTCATAGACTGTTTTCTCTGCTACCGCACAGCAAGCGTTACCGGAGTGCCAAGTCTAGGTCCAAAAGGCTCCTTAACAGCTTCTACCCCAAAGCCATAAGACTGCTGAACAATTAAGCAAATGGCCTCCGGACAATTACATTGACCCCCCTTCCATTTGTTGTCTGCTGTCCACTGCTGCTACTCGCTGTTTATTATCTATGTATAGTCACTTCAGTCCTACCTACATATACAAATGACCTCAGCTAACCTGTAGCCCCACACACTGGTATCGGTACCCCCTATATATTGCCTCATTATTGTTATGTTATTGTGTTACCTTTTATTTTAATTTCTTTTTTACTTTAGAAAATTTGGTAAATATTTTCTTAACTCTTCTTGAACAGCACTGTTGGTTAAGGGCTTGTAAGTAAGCATTTCACGGCAAGGTCTACACTTGTTTAATTCGGTGCATGTGACAAATAAAGTTTGACATGATTTGAACAAGAGTAATAAAAGTAACAAGACTTCAAGACAACATCAAGAGAAAGAAAATAAGACATTAAGGAGAGAAAGAAAAAGTGAAGTCACCTGCAGAGGTGTTTGTACTGCATGCTGCCAACTGGCAGATTGGGAGGCAGTGGTCATGGTTGTGTTGCTGTTATGGAGATGCTTAATAAAATCCATACCTAGCACCTCTGTAACAGTCAATGGGAGAACGTAACCCCCAGATGTCCAATAAAAATATAGAACACTCTCCAGCCAGCCAATGAGGCCAGAGCAACAACTACAAATGGCCAATGAAAGCAGGGAAGTGGAAAATAAATCAATAAGAGTTGAAAGAAAATGTAGGTTTAGGTATATAGTCAGAGCAGAAATCAAGTGTGTGGGGTGTGTGTGAGTGAGAGTCTATACTCAAGAGCATCATAAACCACAGCTATCAGAAACAATTACATGAAGACCTTATTTTAAAGCCTTGGTGGGAGTTGAGCAATAGGCTCTTTTTAAAATTGGGATCCTTAACGTTAAGAAAAATCCCTAACCGATTTCAATTGTTGTTTTTTTCCCAAATTTAAAATCACAGTGCAGTTATCACAAAATGTTATTCTCCGTGTTATAGCCTACTTAGACAGTAGGCTATAAAGGCCAGGGGGAAAGTTGTGTAATTTAAATTAAACCAAGAGAAAAAGACAAACTTTAGGCTACTTTGCGAGGCTTACAAAACAAGACGTTGCGATACAGATTACCAAGACATTCTTTCTGTCTGCCCCCTCTTCTCTCTCCCTCACGCTTGCCCACCTGCCCTTGCTCATCGCTAATGAAGCGAGCGTGTTCAGACTTCAGTCTGTTGCGTGTAGAATATCCTAGCCTATTCATTACTGACAGGCCCTGCTTTACAGAAATTGCGAGACATTGCAAGCCTAGTGCAGGGTTTTGACTCCGTCTGCCTGGTGGCCGAACCTGCCCTTACTGTGCCCCTCAGCTCTCTCTCTGTCCCTTGTTGGCTCACTATGAAAGATGCAAGTGCTTGTGTTCTCGGAAGTACGGCAACTAAATCAGTCTCCTCTGTTTCAAAAATACTGACTCTTAGGAGGCGATTATTAGAGGAATGTACATATGTACATCCTACCTCAATTGGCCCGACCAACCAGTGCTCCCGCACATTGGCTAACCAGGCTATCTGCATTGTGTCCCACCACCCACCACCCGCCAACCCCTCTTTACGCAACTGCTACTCTCTGTTCATCATATATGCAGTCACTTTAACCATATCTACATGTACGTACTACCCCAATCAGCCTGACTAACCGGTGTCTGTATGTAGCCTTATTACTGTATATATTCTCACTAATGTTTTTCACTGTCTTTTTACTGTTGTTTTACTTTCTTTACTTACCTATTGTTCACCTAATACCTTTTTTTGCACTATTGGTTAGAGTCTGTAAGTAAGCATTTCACTGTAAGGTCCTGTTGTATTCGGCGTACGTGACAAATAAACTTTGATTTGATTTGAATTTAATCCTGACACCAGAGAGGAAGGGGTGAAGCGAGAGATTTCACTCTCACCAAGATAAGCCCAATGCATTTCTTTGGGCTTGTTTCGGACCTAAACTTGTCACCTGCCTTCTCTCGTTTAGGACGACTCCCATTGTTAGGGCGGAGACATGAGCATCTCGTCATCATATACAGATCTCTGTTGACACTCAGAAATGGCAGTGGACATCCAAGGAGTTGAGGAATCAATTATTTTGTAGTCAACTCTCAATCACCAAGTCATCGTCAGTAACTTTGGAAAAATGCAAGCAACAGCACCAACATCCTGTATGGCAATACTTTTGAGAAGTTAAATGAGAAGGAAATGCAAGCATTGCGAGGTCGAATTGGGGTACAGTAATGGCAGTACAGGTGCAATGCTTAACCATCTGAAAAGGGACACATCGTGAGACCCAAACCATTGCTGGCAGCAGCATTGTGAATTCACATGGAATTTTAACAGAAAGACGATATGAAAATAGTTGTTTAAATGTTACATCCCTATGCCCTTTCGACTCTAAAAGAGATCACTTTTCGCATTCTGATCTGTGGGTAAATATTGTGTTTCTGGTTCTGCTGGGTTCTGGCAGGCTTGAGTCTGGCATTGACCTACTCCATTGAGCCTTGGCATCGATAAAGTATACTGATTCTGGCCTTGGTCCATTCCTACTAGTCATGGCACTTTCCCTGGCCTGTACTAAAATACTGTGTTACTGAGGGGGCAAGGGGAGTGGCATGAAAGGGGACCTGGAACTTTACTAATGACTAGAGAGGTTTCTTGGCTAAATATATTAAACAGCAGCGCAAGGCTTCTGTTATTAAGCAGCGTAAACAAATAGCGTAAACAATTGTCAATTGGAACCATTTTAATATGTTAGAAGAGACTGTCAGCAATGCCTGTCTAAATATTTTCTCTAAAGCCAGTTATGCACAGTGCTTGAAAATGTATCGACACAATACCCTCCACACCACAAGCAAAAACAGCTGTCATAAAATGCGGTAGATATGCGGTTGGGATACCTTGCAACCATGGCTCTAAAGTGCGACCAAAGCACACTCTCCTAAATATTTTGCTGTGTGACCTGACATTTATTCTGGGAGCACCAGTGCGACTAGAAAAAAAATACACAAAATTTTGTAACAATGTGGAGGGCTCTGCATAGCTCCGCAATGACATGATTGGTTGATGGTAGGTGGGGGAGACACATCCTGTATAAATCCTCTCTGGGATAGGGTCTAGTTTCCTGAATTTCCGCCTGACAGACGTGCCCAAAGTAAACTGCCTGTTACTCAGGCACAGAAGCCAGAATATGCATATAATTGGTAGCATTGGATAGAAAACACTTTGAAGTTTCTAAAACTGTTAAAATAATGCCTGAAACTATAACAGAATTGAAATGGCAGGCGAATATCCGAAGAAAAACCAACCATAATTATTTTTTGAGGTCCAAGGCTCTTATAATTGAAACCTATTGTTCCTAAGTAAATTTGTCTCCCAGATTGCAATTCCTATGGCTTCCAGTAGATGTCAACAGTCTTTATTCAAGGTTTAAGGCTTGAAGCACGAATTTAGAGTTTTGGTTAGGAGAACACCGGCAAAATCTGTCTTTCGGCGCGCGAGGGAGAGGGTGCGCGCTTACTAATTTAGCTTTCCTATTGAACATACTACTTTCCCTATTAAATATATAGTTTAATTACATTTTAGAGTATCTGAGGATTAAATAGAAAAGTTGTTTGACTTGTTTGGACGAAGTTTAGCAGTAGCTTTTTGGACTCCTTTGTCTGCATGTTGAATGAGTGGATTACTGAAATTGATGGTGCCAAGTAAACAGACTTTTTGGGATATAAAGAAGGATTTTATCTAAAAAAACAACCATTCATGTTGTAGCTGGGACCCTTGGGGTTGACATCAGAACAAGCATTATACTCCGATTCTTTCCTCCACATAGTGTGAAATACACATAAATAGTAGGCAAATTTTCCTGAGGAGATTCAGGATGGAGATGCAGGTGGGAAAACGGTGCAGCCTTTTTACTTCATGCTATCATGGCAGAGCACCGGGAAACGGACTCCCCAACATCTCACAAGAAGTAAGGTCTTTTCATTTAGAAAGTTGCTCGTAATTAGCTGGATGGCTATAGAGATTAACCCTGAATCACTACGAGTAGTGCGGTGAAAACCAATTTATTGGATGCGTATGTCAGCGCCCCGAAGCACAAGAAGTATGAATGCTCTGACTTTTGTTGAGGCCGCATCCCCGTAATTGAAAACACGAAGCAGACCAAACTCTTTGGTCCTTTAAAAACCTACTGTATGTAAAATAGTGTGCTATACAGTGCATCTGGAAAGTATTCAGACCCCTTGACTTTTTCCACATTTTGTTACAGCCTAATTCTAAAATTGATTAAATAAAAAAAATTCCTCACCAATCTACACACAATATCCCATAATGAAAAAGCAACAAAAAAAATCTACATTTTATTTAAAAAAACAAACAGAAATACCTTATTTACAAAAGTATTCAGACCCTTTGCTATGAGACTCGAAATTGAGCTCTGGTGCATCCTGTTTCCATTGATCCTCCTTGAGATCTTTCTACAACTTGATTGGTCCACCTGTGGTAAATTCAATTGATTAGACATTATTTGGAAATGCACATGTGTGCTATACTGCACCGCTGTAACTCTGCGTTGTGTGTGGTTGATAGACTATAAACGTGGACTTTGGAGATCAGGTAGTTTTAATCAAGCAGAACTGACTCTCTGCATCCTACATCTGCATCCAAAAGGAAATAAAACATTTGTAGAGCACATATGTTCTGAGAATCGTCGCCTCTTTCTCTCTCAGTGCATCAAAAATGATTTTCGAATACAAAAATTAATACACTCTCTCCTTATTATACATAACATATTTTACATTGATAAAACCACATACCTGCATCCAAAAGGAAATAAAACATTTGTAGAGCACATCTGTTCTGAGAATCGTCGCCTCTTTCTACAACAGATGCACAATAGGAGGGACTGGGATCATTCGAGGAGCTAGCCATCGTTCACACATACAATAGCCTGCTAATACCTTAGCTAGCTATTAACCACATGTTGAATTCAGAATGTTGATATCATCCTAAAAAGTACAATTACAAGTGCATCTTAACAATACCATCCACTTATGAGTAGCCTCTAAATATACATCATTATTCATGAACAAAACACTGTGTGTATGACTTTGTACTTAAAAGAATCAAACTTTTCTGAATACAGAAAAAGCGTGCCTACCTCTGTGCATCAAAATGATTTGAGCACGAGCACTCCGGGCAAAACGTAAGTACACACTCCCCTTCTCCCAGGATGCAGGCATGCATAACAAATCAACACAACATATTGATATATGAACCTGGTGAAATTCACATAGTACTTTAACAACTGTTACACACACACCTGTCTATATAAGGTCCCGCAGTTGACAGTACATGTCAGAGCTAAAACTAAGACATAAAGTCGAAGGAATTGTCCGTAGAGCTCCGAGACAGGATTGTGTTGAGGCACAGATCTGAGGAAGGGTACCAAAAGATTTATGCAGCATTGAAGGTCCCCAAGAACACAGTGGCCTCCATCATTCTTAAATGGAAGATGTTTGGAACCACCAAGACTCTTCCTAGAGCTGGTTGCCCGGCCAAACTGAGCAATCGGGGGAGAAGGGCCTTGGTCAGGGAGGTGACCAAGAACCCGATGGTCACTCTGACAGAGCTCCAGAGTTCCTCTGTTAGGATGGATAACCTTCCAGAAGGACAACCATCTCTGCAGCACTCCATCAATCATGCCTTTATGGTAGAGTGGCCAGATGGAAGCCACTCCTCAGTAAAAGGCACATGACAGCCTGCTTGGAGTTTGCTAAAAAGGCACCTAAAGGACTCTGACCATGAGAAACAAGATTCTCTGGTTTGATGAAACCAAGATTGAGCTCTTTGGCCTGAATGCCAAGCGTCACTTCTGGAGGAAACCTGGCACCATCCCTACGATGAAGCATGGTGGTGGCAGCATCATGCTGTGGGGATGTTTTTCAGCAGCAGGGACTGGGAGACTAGTCAGGATCAAGGCAAAGATGAACGGAGCAAAGTACAGGGAGATCCTTGATGAAAACCTGCTCCAGAGTGCTCAGGGCCTCAGACTGAGGCGAAGGTTCACCTTCCAACAGGACAGCAACCCTAAGCACACTGCCGAGACACAGCAGAAGTGGCTTCACGACAAGCCTCTGAATGTCCTTGAGAGGCCCAGCCAGTGCCCAGACTTGACCCGATTGAACATCTCTGGAGAGACCTGAAAATAGCTGTGCAGCAATGCTCCCCATCCAACCTGACAGAGCTTGAGAGGATCTGCACAGAGAAATAGGATAAACTCCCCAAATACAGGTGTGCCAAGCTTGTAGCGTCATACCCAAGAAGACTTGAGGCTGTAAGCCAAAGGTGCTTCAACAAAGTACTGAGTAAGGGTCTGAATACCTATGTAAATGTGATCTGTTTTTTATCTGTAATAAATGAGCAAATATTTCCAAAAACCTGTTTTTGCTCTGTCATTAAGGCGTATTGTTTGTAGATTGATGAGAAAAAACAAACAATTTAATACATTTTAGAATAAGGCTGTAACCTAACAAAATGTGGAAAAGTCAAGGGGTCTGAATACTTTCTGAATGCACTGTATTTACAGGGGTCCAAAAGTTAAAAATCAATATCTAAATGATCCTTGGTATGACTATCTTAAAAACAATTCCATTTTTTAGCCAAGTAGAAACCCAACCCCCGGACCCTTAGACCTTTTTAACTACTACTAGTTTGATGGTTGTATCCATCAATTGTCCCATTAACAATCACACATATTAGCAAACTAATTCCATTTCAAACTTCACATTTCTCTAGTATAGGCTACTTATCGTAATGAATGATATCAGCAAAATGCCTGATCGTTGTAGTCGGTGTCGATAATTTTTGGTTTATCTGTTAATCGTGGTTACTTTACCTATTTCCCACAATTTCAGGGCACAGAAAGAGAGAAAAAGGGATAGCTTCTTCAGGAGATCAATATCATTAGCAATTAATGAATGACTGATGCCGTTAGCACTATTAAATACATTTTATGAAGCAAACATTATTCATTAGGTCTTGCAGAGCAAATACTTCAGTAGTTTAAGCCTATGTTACAGAACAGTGATTATCAGAATATTAAGGTCTTAAGCTATAATTGACTGAGTTGACAAGCCACTGAAAACGATTAATCATTTGAAAATCCCCAATAAAAACAACCATTCTATCAGATCTTTAAGCATTGGTTGAGTTGACGTTAAACAAAAATCTAACGAAGTTGGTTTTCACGGAGTTGACAAAAATGTTATATTTCATTCAAGTTGTATACACAGTAGCAATGTTGTTTTCCTCGTAATCAGTCATTAATTTGACTAAAACCTAAAGAAATGTAGGTCTAACATATTGGAACCAAAATTCAAATTCTATCAGGCAGATGGGGTTATACGTATGGTTGTGACCAAGGTGATTCCAATATTGTCTGATAAAAAGTAGAGAACTTTACAGACCATGAGTGGTCTTATTGCACTACATGTAATGAGGACATGAATAAGGGGTCCTTATGGTATAGCTGACCCTGCTCATTCCTGATTAATTTAGGATTTTATACAAATCTGACGTCTTTTAGGAATCACAATTTTGAGATAAATATTATTTAATGTCACAGAGAGAGGCCTATTGCAAGAAATGACATAATATAATTTGTCATATAATATCCATTATTGTCATTTTTTGGAGAGTTTGAAATGTAGATCCTTTGCTCCGGACAAGGGCATGTCCAGGCATAGAGCCTATTAAATGAATCATATTTAAAACATTTAGAAAATTCCCAAAACAAATATTTTCTCTAAATATTTTCCTTTAAATTACCAAAAACATAACTTGTAAACTCAAATAATGCAACAAAATCGAATTAAAAATAAAAGTTTCCTTGCCGGACAAGGATTGTCCCAACTCATGAATCTCTGAGCTAATTTCCTGCTATTCTGCACATTTTGCCATGAGGCTGAGAGAAAATGTTTTAAAGCTAATTCCCTGTTATTCAAAATATATTTTCATGGCTTATGACGTGTTCATATGCTATCTGGGGGGCCCAACCCCAATTTTTTAAAAATAATACCATTGTGAATATTATATTTTTTTCTTGGGTTCGGGGCTCCCAAAACTCGTGGGCCCCCCACCTTGAAGGGGTTGCAGGAGTGTGTGCTACGCCAGTGTTGCCACGTACAAGACAACTCAGAAACTCAGAGGTAACATGTACATACTTTTTTTTGCATAGAGCTTTCTATTGGTTGATTTTGATACTTTCCAAGTGGGAAACTCCTACCTCATCTTTCTACAAGTTTCCAAGTCGGACATATGGAAGTTTCCGAGTTGTCTTGAAGGTGGGACGATCTCTTGCATGTCTTCACTCACAAACTTGATGCTCTTAAAGAAACCGTGTACAATTTTCCAATGTAATGCATCTCAGTAGGTACTGCTTTTACACAATGTAGAAACTTAATATTTCAACAAATTACTTTGTAATACAGGTTTTTGTATCAATATTTTAGCTTTTTATAATAAACAAATGTCTTTACACTGTTAAATATTAGGTTTTAGGCTTCTAGTGCACAACATGTGCTTCAAAAATAGCTATAATTCATATAGGCTAGGCCCAATATAGGCTATATCTCAATCAATTAAAAAAACATATTTTCGGGTGGTCCTACATTTTATGTTGTGTTTGTAACTTTTAAGTTGGGAGCACCAGTACTACCAATGAAAAGTGTTCATTTAGAGCCCTGCTTGCAACCAAGAAAATCATGTTGAAATCCTTGCTGTGTAACTTGGGCTGCCATCTTTGAAATTCTTTATCTTTACAAATCTTTAGAAACTTAATCTCAAAGTTTGTGCAGGAAATTGTACAGTATTTTATTTTTTAGGTTATCATAACTAATTAGAAAACACTCAGAGGATACTCTCGCTCTTGTAAATTTGGCAAACAGCAATAGTACTCTGAATAACAATCAGTTTATCTGAGGAACCAACAGCCTTCTACGGCCTCTGGGATCAGATAACCACTGTTCTGAGAACAGTCCTGTCTGTCTCGTTTTTTTGGGCTTAAAGGATCAGATATCTACCCTCTGGTATCAGATTTCAGGTCAGTAAAAGGTGATGGCAGGAAGGAACTGGGTGCTTATGTCATTATTACTGAGGGGGTAATTGTAGCAGAGAGCCATTGATGCTGAGGGCCCCTTAAGAGGTGTCAGGAGTGATTTGGGTGCGGACGGCCTGAATCTGGCTCATGTGTGTTCTCACCTCGTGTTGACACGCCAAAAGCATGTTCCCCCCTTGCCCCGGGGGAGGCTTTTAGCCATGCAGACATGGTAATGGTGTCATTTGAGACAATAACAGGCAAACTGAGTCAGTGCTAACTCTTAACTAGCCACTGGGTAATCAGGCTATCACACGTCACAGCGCCTGCCTGACACATCTGCTCTGTGTTGCATTTGGTCAGAGAAAATAAACGTATTTTTAACTTGTGCCACTACAGTTATGAGGATAGAGACAGAGCATTTGGAAAATCTGATAAATGTTGGCAGCACGACAGTATTGGTGTAATTTTAAGGCAAACATAGAATGTGAATGCGGCGTTATTCGCCGTTGCCATTAACTGAAAAGAAAAGATAAAAAGACGATGCAGAAACTCTTCCATTCATGACCAAACCCCCTCAACCTGTCCAACTTTTTCTCACTCCCCCACTCGCTCTTCCTGCACTCTCTCCTTACTCATTTGTGTCTCTCCATTTTCCCTTACTCCATCTCTCCCACCAAATGTGGGCCTGTTGATGACACGTAGCAGCAGCGGTAACTTTGGGTGTTCTCTCCTCATATTTTACTCTGACAGGTGCGTCGCGGTCCTACCACAGTGTAGCCTAGGTGACGAAAGGTTTCTTCATCCACATCTAGCATATGGTGAATACATTACACACTGTGTGCGAGTGTGACATTAATGCCAACAGCTAGAAGGGTTACGTACACTTTCAGGACATGTTTTCACACTTGCAGACACTTTCCGGGAATGTGTGTTCATATATATACACACGTTATACAGTGGGGCAAAAAAAGTATTTAGTCAGCCACCAATTGTGCAAGTTCTCCCACTTAAAAAGATGAGAGAGGCCTGTAATTTGCATCATAGGAACACTTCAACTATGACAGACAAATTGAAAAAAAAAACCCAGAAAATCACATTGTAGGATTTTTTATTAATTTATTTGCAAGTTATGGTGGAAAATAAGTATTTGGTCACCTACAAACAAGCAAGATTTCTGGCTCTCACAGACCTGTAACTTCTTCTTTAAGAGGCTCTTCTGTCCTCCACTCGTTACCTGTATTAATGGCACCTTTTGAACTTGTTATCAGTATAAAAGACACCTGTCCACAACCTCAAACAGTCACACTCCAAACTCCATTATGGCCAAGACCAAAGAGCTGTCAAAGGACACCAGAAACAAAATTGTAGACCTGCACCAGGTTGGGAAGACTGAATCTGCAATAGGTAAGCAGCTTGGTTTGAAGAAATCAACTGTGGGAGCAATTATTAGGAAATGGAAGACATACAACACCCCTGATAATCTCCCTCGATCTGGGGCTCCACACAAGATCTCACCCCATGGGGTCAAAATGATCACAAGAACGGTGAGCAAAAATCCCAGAACCACACGGGGGGACCTAGTGAATGACCTGCAGAGAGCTGGGACCAAAGTAACAAAGCCTACCATCAGTAACACACTACGCCGCCAGGGACTCAAATGCTGCTGTGCCAGACGTGTCCCCCTGCTTAAGCCAGTACATGTCCAGGCCCGTCTGAAGTTTAATAGAGAGCATTTGGATGATCCAGAAGATTGGGAGAATGTCATATGGTCAGATGAAACCAAAATATAACTTTTTGGTGAAAACTCAACTTGTCGTGTTTGGAGGACAAAGAATGCTGAGTTGCATCCAAAGAACACACTACCTACTGTGAAGCATGGGGGTGGAAACATCATGCTTTGGGGCTGTTTTTCTGCAAGGGGACCAGGACGACTGATCCGTGTGAATGAATGGGGCCATGTATCGTGAGATTTTGAGTGAAAACCTCCTTCCATCAGCAAGGGCATTGAAGATGAAACGTGGCTGGGTCTTTCAGCATGACAATGATCCCAAACACACCGCCCGGGCAACGAAGGAGTGGCTTCGTAAGAAGCATTTCAAGGTCGTGGAGTGGCCTAGCCAGTCTCCAGATCTCAACCCCATAGAAAATCTTAGGAGGGAGTTGAAAGTCCGTGTTGCCCAACAACAGCCCCAAAACATCACTGCTCTAGAGGAGATCTGCATGGAGGAATGCCAGCAACAGTGTGTGAAAACCTTGTGAAGACTTACAGAAAACGTTTGACCTCTGTCATTGCCAACAAAGGGTATATAACAAAGCATTGAGATAAACTTTTGTTATTGACCAAATACTTATTTTCCACCATAATTTGCAAATAAATTCCTTAAAAATCCTATAATGTGATTTTCTGGATTCTTTTTTTCTAATTTCGTCTGTCATAGTTGAAGTGTACCTATGATGAAAATTACAGGCCTCTCTCATCTTTTTAAGTGGGAGAACTTGCACAATTGGTGGCTGACTAAATACTTTTTTGCCCCACTGTATGTGTCCTTACGTGTAGAAGGGTATTGCTGGAGTGTGTGGGTGTGTGTGTGTGTGTGTGTGTGTGTGTGTCTTATCAACCTGAGTGAAGCAGGAATGACAGAACTCATCACAGGTGGAAAAAGACAATCACATCTGACATCAAAACAGCACTAATGACATTACACAGGAATGTAACGCAAGGCTTCTATTAAGCATATATTTAAAAATAATGGTCAATTAGCAGACGCTCTTCTACAGAGCGGCTTAAAAACAAACAATCGTTGATTGGACATTTTGAAACTGATTCAGTTAGTTGGGAAAACAACTGTGTATTTTTTTATCATGAGAAGACCTCAGGCCAAAATTCCATGAAGGAGCACAAGTCTCTTCTCTTTCCGCACTCTCCCAGATCTTTGAAACACATGTGGATCACAGCATATGGATGAAGAGAAATGCCAGAAATCTTAAACTTCAGTGCAAAGTAAAGTGCTGTGACATCTTTCCACTAGAATGTGTAAAGATGTCAAATATATTGCTATACAATGGGAGGATCTGCAAGGACAGAGAGTGAAAATATTTCTCACTAACCAGGTTTCCATCCAACTTTTTATGCGAGTAAAGTACATGTCGGATAAAAAGAAACGTAATGACATGCCTGATGGAAACCGAAAATGTGTTGGTAAACTTACCAAATGTTTTCAAAACAAATTACGCTAGACAAGGTGGGATCTTTTTGTGTCTGTAAAATTAATTATGCGAGACATGTCGGTGGTAACGATTTCATGTACAAATATTGATATAACCATCATATCAACGTAATGACATGTGCAATCTTCCAACCACGACTCGTCTGGAAAGCATGCAGTTTATTAGGCTACAGATTAAATAAATTATGATGAATTCACAGGGTGGTAAAAGTGCATGGTGATGATGCTCCTTTTCCAATAAATATTTTGGGTCTTATTTTGGTGACATGATCATCGACGGTTGGCTGCAGTTTGACAAAGTAAAATAATCTTTCTCTTTTGTCCATAATAATCTCATCATGTAGACAATACCAGCATTGTATCCGCAAACTGTTGGCTAGAGCACGTGCCAATACCAGAATGGACACACGCTATATAACGCAATTTATTTTGTGAGTTAAAAATGCGATAGAAACCCATTTAACTTGTATTTTTTATTGTGTACATGGGAGTTTAACCGCAAAAGGTATTTTTTATGTGCACTACATCATCATGCACAGCCTTTTTGTCAATTTGATGGAAACACTTCACTGGTGGGAAAATGTACATGTTGTTTTTATGCAGATTTTAGAATAATCGCATTAAATTCTGTTCGCCAGTTGGTTGGAAACCTAGCTACTGAATGATGAATCTTGTGCTCTTAAGTTACCACAAAAATATAAGTCTGCTTTCTTAACAGTTTTCCAAGCATGTTGTGTAGGCCTACATTGCAAGATCTAGACTTCCAATGTCATTTGAGTTGACTGGCTGCTGTCCAGCCAGCCAACACCATAAATCACCTGAGTCATTGGATTGGGCAAGAGGCCGTTTCTCTTCTCAGGGATTTTCTCCTCATACATCATATCAGAGTGGCTCACTGACATCCCCCTCACAGGGCTTCCAGAAGACCAGCCGCTGCAGTGGCCACCACTCCAGTATGCCAATTTCAACACTTCTCAGAGTCGCCACCGGGGGCACCGGCCACCCTTGCAGGGTACCATCAGCCTCTCGTGAGCCCAGGGAAGCTATCCAGATCAGACCCAGCATGGGGAGCACTGAGCTGGGCCTAAGCAGAGGGGATTAGGCCCTCTCTGTTTCTTGTGTCCGTCCGCCTGGGTCTCTCTCTCTCTCTCTCCAACTGAGACATACACACACACAGGTTCCAGTGTTCCCCCTCAAACCCGCACACCCCATTAAAACACAGACACCATGCTGAACCAACCCCTAAAACAGGCCTTGGTCTAGCCGCTTCTGCTCTATCACTACTGCCTTCCTCATCTCCCCCCTCCATCCCTCTTTCTCTCTATCGCGCATCGAGACCTGTTAAGGCAGGCGATCAACAGAGCCCCACTTCAGTGAGCTATTGAGCAGGAAATGGTGTTTAATGTGCATCCTCCCTTTTAGAGGGTGATAGAGCAGTGTGTGTGTGTGTGTGTGTGTGTGTGTGTAGCCTGTTTCAGATCACACCCCAGCTTGAAACAAAGTGTGAATGACCACAGAGAAAACACAGGGGCAAAATGAAAGAGAGCAATGGAGAAACTAGAGGGGAAGAAAGAGTGAGTAGGTCAGGGTGAGCGAGAGAGAGAGAGTTTATTTTTCTCTGAAAAGTTGGTGTGACTGGTATGGATGCAGGAGCGGGGGGCCCAAACGGAGCGTTTGATTAAATCTGTGGTTGACGTGTGAGACAGGTGAGATTGATGAGGTTCCTCTGTGCGTCACACTGTGCAGAGAGCGGGGATGGGGAGGGGGGGTAGGAACAGAACGTGGCAGTGTGGCGAGCCAGGGAACAGGGCCCGCTCACGCCGTGGGGTCCCCTGTCTGATTAATGGGACTGGAGGCCCTTCAAAAACAGTACTCCCTGCAGACAGACCGAGAGCACTCCAAAAATAACCAGGAGGCAGCCCAGCCCGGCCCTAGCTAACCCAATACAGAGCTATACTGCTAAAGTGCAGGCCCAGGACTACCCCAATAGATATCTACAGCTACGGCTAAAGCCCGGGCCCAGGACTACCCCAATATACAGTTGAAGTTGTTAGTCTACACACACTTAGGTTGAGTCATTAAAACTCGTTTTCAACCACTCCACAAATTTGTGTTAACAAACTATAGTTTTGGCAAGTTGGTCAGGACATCTACTTTGTGCATGACACAAGTAATTTTTCCAACAATTGTTTACAGACAGATTATTTCACTGTATCACAATTCCAGTGGGTCAGAAGTTTACATACACTAAGTTGACTGTGCCTTTTAAACAGCTTGGAAAATTCCAGAAAAGTATGTCATGGCTTTAGAAGCTTCTGACAGACTAATTGACATAATTTCTCAATTGGAGGTGTACCTGGGGATGTATTTCAAGGCCTAGCTTCAAACTCAGTGCCTCTTTGCTTGACATCATGGGGAAATCAAAAGAAATCAGCCAAGACCTCAGAACAATAATTGTAAACCTCCACAAGTCTGGCTCATCCTTGGAAACAATTTACAAACGGCTGAAGGTACCACATTCATCTGTACAAACAATAGTACGCAAGTATAAAGACTATGGGGACCACAGCCGTCATACCACTCAGGAAGGAGACGCGTTCTGTCTCCTAGAGATGAACGTACTTTGGTGCGAAAAGTGCAAATCAATCCCAGAACAACAGCAAAGGACCTTGTGAAGATGGAACAAAAGTATCTATATCCACAGTAAAACGAGTCCAATATCGACATAACCTGAAAGGCTGCTCAGCAAGGAAGAAGCCACTGCTCCAAAACCACCATAAAAAAGCCAGACTACGGTTTGCAACTGCACATGGGGACAAAGATCGTACTTTTTGGAGAAATGTCCTCTGGTCTGATGAAACAAAAAAAGAACTGTTTGGCCATAATGACCATCGTTATGTTTGGAGGAAAAAGGCGGTGGCTTGCCAGCCGAAGAACACCATCCCAACCGTTCAAGCACGGGGGTGGCAGCATCATGTTTTGGGGGTGGTTTGCTGCAGGAGGGACTGGTGCACTTCACAAAATATCATCATGAGGATGGAAAATTATGTGGATATATTGAAGCAACATCTCAAGACATCAGTCAGGAAGTTAAAGTTTGGTCACAAATGGGTCTTCCAAATGGACAATGACCCCAAGCATACTTCCAAAGTTGTGGCAAAATGGCTTGAGGACAACAAAGTAAAGGGATTGAAGTTGCCATCACAACGCCCTGACCTCAATCCCATTAGAAAATGTGTGGGCAGAACTGAAAAAGCGTGTGCAAGCAAGGAGGCCTACTAACCTGACTCAGTTATACCAGCTCTGCCAGGAGGAATGGGCCAATATTCACCCAACTTATTGTGGGAAGCTACCCAAAATATTTGACCCAAGTTCAGAAATGTATAGGCAATGCTACCAAATACTAATTGAGTGTATGTAAACTTCTGACCCACTGTGAATGTGATGAAATAAATAAATAAAAGCTGAAATAAATCACTCTTCTGACATTTCACATTCTTAAAATAAAGTGGTGATCCTAACTGACCTAAGACAGGGAATTTTTATTGTGAAACTGAGTTTAAATGTATTTGGCTATGGTGTATGTAAACTTTCGACTTCAACTGTATATATATACAGCTACTGCTAAAGCCTAGGCCCAGGACTACCCCAATATATATCTAGAGCTACTGCTAACGCCCAGGACTGTCCCAATATACAGACAGCTACTGCTAACGCCCAGGCCCAGGACTGCCCCAATATATATCTACAGCTACGGCTAAAGCATGGGCCCAGGAATACCCCAATATATATCTACAGCTACGGCTAAAGCATGGGCCCAGGACTACCCCAATATATATCTACAGCTACTGCTAAAGCCCGGGCCCAGGACTGCCCCAATATACAGACAGCTACTGCTAAAGCCTAGGCCCAGGACTGTCACAATATATATCTACAGCTACGGCTAAAGCCTAGGCCCAAGACTACCGCGATACAAAGCTATAGTTAAAGTCTGAGCTCAGGCCTAACCGTATGCCTACCCAATCCTGCCAGAACTAGAGCCCTGGTCTAACAAACCCAATACCGCTACGGCCCAGGCCTAGCTAACGCACTACAGGTACGACCCAGGCATAGCTAACCCGCCACAACTATGGCCCAGGCCTAGCTAACCTTATACAGCTTACAGTCCAGGCCTAGCTAACCCGATACAGCTACAGCCCAGGTCTAGCTAACCTGATACAGCCCAGGTCTAGCTAACCTGATACAGCCCAGGCCTAGCTAACCTGATACAGCCCAGGCCTAGCTAACCTGATACAGCACAGGCCTAGCTAACCTGATACAGCCCAGGCCTAGTTTACCTGGTACATATACAGCCCAGGCCTAGCTAACCTTATACAGCTACAGCACAGGCCTAGCTAACCTTATACAGATACAGCCCAGGCCTACCTAACCTTATACAGCTACAGCACAGGCCTAGCTAAGCTAATACAGCTACAGCACAGGCCTAGCTAACCTAATACAGCTACAGCACAGGCCTAGCTAACCTTATACAGCTACAGCTTTGTTGGGCACAACGTGTACAAATCAAGACATTGGACAAATGAGGTCCTTTCCAATAGCATTTGGTAACATCAATAGGCCTTTGCATTAAATAAGGAGGGTTTAGAATTTCTCTATAAAAATATTTCCTCCCTCAATGACTTAATGATGGAGTTGTTTAATTTGACTCCAGACTGGAAAACGAAAGTGGAACTAATAATACAATAAGCACATAAGTCACAACACAGCAAAAATAACCTTCACACACTTCATCAATTATTCTATCTATAATTATGGTAACACTCAGGCCAGGGCCAACCACTGTCAGCTGTCTCTCTCCATCCCTCTCTCTTTCTCTGAAGAGTCCAGTAATTTCCTCCTGCACAGGCAGCATCTGTTGACTTGAGCTTGACCCAAAAGTGCGATACCAGATACTTGGTAAATTTTAATTAAAAGTGTCAGACCTTCTGTCCAACCTCTGGGTCTCCACAGTGTAAGACATGGGATTGGGAAACGTGTAAGGCTCCCTTGGTATTAAGATGGACATATTACAGAGACAGATTTATTCTGTAATTCAGTTTAGGTATGTCAAAAAATGAAATTTGGACAAATGGCTAATGTGCAAAGCATTCATGGGCCTAGCAGGACTGTGACATACCTAATTATCCTGTTTGGAGGGGACTGGTGAGAATTAGTGGGCTTTTCTGACAGGTTAAAATAAATAGGGCAATTAATGAATATACGCAACCTAAAGTCCATGATGTTTCCCTGTTCTCCTCTCCCTCCCATATGGGGCTGGTGAGCTGTTCTAATGGTTTTTGCTGACACCACAGTGAGTGAACATGGAACTGAGCAGAGCACAGAGATGAATTAGAAGTCACTTCCTCCTTCCTGGAGCATTGGGTTGAGATGACTGATATCAGCCACTGGGACCACAGTCAAGTTAAGGAATGGATGGAGCACCATGTTACGCAGAGCTGTGAAGAATCATGTCTACCCAAAGCTGCTGCAAGTCTGCACTCAGGTTAGTCTCTCTGCCCGTATCAACTGATTTAATATCAGTTCTGCCTACATCACATCCTGACCCAAAATAGATTCACCATTATGGCTCTCTCAGGCCAGTTATATATTCAAGTCCATCAATTGCCCACAATCTCATCCTGCAATATACTTAATGAAAATGTGCTTAAACGTGTGGTAAAAATCGACAAATACAAAAACTATGTCACTGCGTTTTAACATCAACCTTAGGGATGCTTTTCCACGTTCTTTTCCAGGTTGACTGAAAATAGCTCTACAATATTCCATACTATAAGCACAAAAAGAGACTCACTATAAGTTGTGTTTTTCAAATAAATGGTTATCAAGACAATATGGCTACAAAGTGGGCTAAAGTCTGATTTATGAAGGTCAAGCTAAAAGGTCTGGTCTGCTCTAGATCCGTCATACAGGTTATAGTTCATCTCTCTATTGGTCTGCTGAGGTTCAGTGACTATTTCCAGCTCAATGTCTTGACACACATCACACCTCGGGCATTGTGTATCTGTGTTTGCGCGCAGCCACTCACATTTGGAGAACATTTTAACAAATGAAAACCAACACTTCATTTCTGATGTTATTTCTGTAAATGAAGCAGTGCTGTGATGCTTTCAGTTCCTCCACTTCCATCTAGCCTCCCGCCTCGACGTACACTTCTCAACATCTCAAGAGATATCGCCTTAACAAAACACAGACGCACCAGCGGTGAGCGCGCATTCCTTTCCTCGGCACCACCAGGCAGTCATTAAGGCGGGCAGTTCGTACATCACCGAGTGAGAAGTGGATCGTGTATATATAACTGGGTCGTAGTAATTAGCGTCCTTACTGTGCCAAAACGCTCTAACTTTTGTTACCTGCAACGAGGTACTAGCTATTGGATTTAACACTCCATTAGCTTGTCCCAGGCGCTCATTCCATGGCCGGAAACCCTGGGTTGAGGAGGTCAGTATTTACAGGTGTTGCATTCACTCTACTGAGTCAAGGTTGGCCACTCTAGGTAATATTCTAGTGACCTGAATTTAATGACAAAATGTATTATCAAAAATGTCATATTTTCTGAGGACATGTCTTTATGCAACAGTCCAAATCATTACTATATAAGCAGATTGAGCATACCAACACAAGCTAAGTGGGTTAAGTGGGCCATGCTGTTCAAAACTCCATACTCCAGTGTGCAGGATTTTGTTCCAGCCTAGTACTAATACACATACACCTGAGGGTTTGCATCAGTGGTACTGGTAGGTTAGAAGCATGCATGACCAGTACCAGGGTTGGTGACTGAACACTGTTCAAGCAAATACACTAAAATAACACTTATTTGAGAGCATCCATTAAATATGACATTGAAGACATGTTCCGGAACGTTGGCGACTACTATGTATATTTTGAAACCTCCTGCTTTGGGATGGATGTGTCAATGTGTAGCTTAGTTCATACATGCATAATCTATGAGCAGAATTATTATCGTACCTCAAGTACCCATGAAATCCTTAGTTTGAAAGCAACTTTGTCTGGAAGCTATGCTGCACCATTTCCCCTAAAATTTTCCCCCACATGGGCCAGCCCCTTAGCAATTCGATTTTAAACAATGAACTTCAGCCCCTCACCATATGAGTGAGGGGCTGACCATATGAAATCTTGCACCCACAACAGAGTGAGAGAGAGAGCAAAAGACGTGCTGTACAAATCTGCATATACAGTATGTGACGTAGTTGGCAATTTTTGGGGACAACTTTTGGCTCGTGAGTGCTACTTTCAGAACTACTGGCTAAAAAGTATACAAAAGTATCAGAGAATCCCTTTACTTAACATGATCATATATTATGAAGGGTTTGTTTATAAGTAGCCTAGTTTATAAATTACATTATAGATTCTAAGTGCTGGTTTCCCAGACACTGATTATGTGAATATGATGAAACTGGCTCTCCTGAGGACCGCCACAGGAATGGAAGACCCAGAGTTGCAGAGGATAAGTTCATTAGTTACCAGCCTCAGAAATGTCAGCCCAAATAAATGTTTCAACATCAACTGCTCAGAGGGGACTATGTGAATCAGGCCTTCATGGCCGAATTGCTGCAAAGAAACCACTAATAAAGGACACCAATAATAAGAAGAGACTTGCTTGGGCCAACTATATTTTGATTTGTTTAACACTTCTTTGGTTACTACATGAATATGTGTTATTTCATGGTTTTGATGTCTTCACTATTTTCTATACAATGTAGAAAATAGTCAAAAATAAAGAAAAACCCTTGAATGAGTAGGTGTTGTAGTGTATATCACTGAGTTAATAAAGCTGTGTACAAACATGGTCTCTTTTTTGTTTTGTTGAGTAAACTACATCACCGCCAAGTCGAAGATGCTGACCACACCGCTCGCGTTGCAAAATAAATGTACACATACATGTTATTCAATCATTGCACCCACACTGCTCCTGCGCCTCAGCGAGCATCTGCATGGTCAGGTTAAAATAGAAATGGGCTATTTTTGTGATGCTCAACATGCTGCAAGTCTGGCCTCTCCCATCTCCTCATTGGTGTTTAGGAGCATATACCCACGTGGGTGATTGAAAGATGAACTGACATCAACACTCCAGTCAGTTATAGAAATACACTGTAAAGTTGGTTGCCAACCGCCATATAAAGTCCAAAGAAGTAAAAAAGAAGCCTGAGGAAGGAAGAAAGATGACGAGGTTTACCGTTTTATCCGTGGATTAATTGTCAGAGTAGAGGACCTTGTGCATTTCAGGTAAAATAACAACCCAATGTTTATATCCCAAGACAAAGTAGCTTGCCACAACAAGCTAGCTAGATCAATTGCTATAAATGTTTAATGCTTTTCGACCTGTCCCCAAATTAATATAATTGGTTCAGAGTTTGTTTTGATATTTCAACCTGCGTGTCCTGATCGTGTCTGTTGTGGGGGTACAAAATCAACATGAGCGTGATGGCTTTGGTTTGGTCCGCCTGTAAGAGTAGACTTTTAAAATTCGAGCCCCTTGTCGGCTGCCATAGAGTTACATTAGAAGTGCCCATCCAAGAACGCTCAAGGCCATTGGCCACAGTATAATGACGCCAAATTATGTTAAATCTACAGACTGATCATGTCAACATCATACTTGAAAAATCTTAGCTAGCAGTCATCATCATGAATTAAGTCGTCAATCTATTGGCAAATCCTTTTTAATCCTTGTCATATGAAGAGAAAAAAATGAAGAGAATTTAAAAATAAAACGTATCGGTGCTCATCGGCCATTGGACAAACGGTACAGAAAAAGTTGGAAATCCCAAATTCAATAATGAGTGGTTTGGAAGTAATCAATGGCTAACTGTGAGTTCAAGACAACTGGAAACTTGAGAAAAATGAGCTACGACTGGAAAAATACATTTTGAACTTTCGTCCATCTCAGAATTGTAAATCGGGAACTCAGACCTTTCTAGAGCTACGACCTGAAGATCACTGACCTCATCTTGATTCAACTGTCACGACTTCCGCCGAAGTCGGCTCCTCTCCTTGTTCGTTCGGCGATAGACGTCACCGGCTTTCTAGCCATCGCCGCTCCCTTTTTCATATATCTATTTGTTTTGTCTTGTCCCATACACACCTGGTTTTCATTCCCTAATCATTCTACATGTATTTAGCCCTCTGTTTCCCATCATGTCTTTGTGTGTAATTGTTTGTTTGGTATTGTGGATAATTGTTGGGTGCTTTACTTATGTCATGTTCCATGTTTTTAGAACGTTATTGTTTTTATGTGCTGTGTACTCTGCTCTCCTGCACCTGACTTTGCCTCCCGTACATACCTTTGACAGAATTACACCCCAAACAATGGAATCAGCAGGAGCAGGTACCCCGGTTAGAGGAGTCCAGGAACATTCGGCAATGTTAAGTCAACTTGGTGCCATGATGGATCGCAATGTTCAAACCATGGACCGCTGGGAGAGACAGGGAGTCTCTGCCACTGTGCACCCAGCTCCCTCAGGAAGGGAGAGAGTAGCTGCCCTAGTTTCCTGTCTCACAGGAAGAGCGCTGGAGTGGGCAAACACCATGTGGAGAGAGGAGGACGCTGCTTTGGACCACTTCGAGGAGTTCACCCATTGCTTCCGGGCAGTCTTCGACCATCCACCCGAAGGTAGAGCGGAGGGGGAAAGGCTCTTCCATTTGAGACAGGGGACGAGGAGCGACCAGGAAATCGCTCTGGAATTCCGGACCTTGGCCGCTGGAGCAGGCTGGAACAACAGGGCCCTCATCGACCACTATCGATGCAGCCTATGAGAGGACGTCCAACGTGAGCTGGCCTGCAGGGATGCCACCATCTCCTTTGACCAACTGGTGGATTTGTCCATCCGGTTGGATAACCTGCTGGTCACCCGAGGATGTCCAGAGGGGGCTCTGTCGTTGCCATCTTCCAGCACCCCTGCTCCGGTGCCCATGGAGTTAGGGGGGGCTGCTCATAGGGAGACTGGAGGAGGAGCCATCACGTGTGCCATCTGTGGCCGCAGAGGACACACTGCCGGTCGGTGCCGTGTTGGTTCCTCTGGGAGTCGAGGCAACAGGCAGGGCACTCTGGCGTCACCCCAGGTGAGTTCACACCACACTTATCCAGAGTCCTCTGTTGATCAACTGTTTGTGCCTGTTTGTTTCCCCGAGTTTTCTCCACATTCCCAGCATAAGGCGCCCGTCGATTCAGGCGCAGCTGGGAATTTTATCGACAAAGCGTTAGCCATTAGTTTAGGGATCCCCATTTTTCCTGTAGTTAGACCCTTCCCGGTTCACGCTCTGGATAGTCAACCATTAGGGTCCGGGCTAATCAGGGAGGCCACCATCTCCTTGGCCATGGTTATGCAGGGGGATCATGAGGAGAAAATCAGCCTCTTCCTCATTGACTCTCCTGCGTTACAGATTGCCTCTTATCCGCTTGTTGTCCCCTTATGCCGCAGTTTGTACATCTCAATTGTCAGCAGAGGCCACATTTCTTTAAGCAAGTCAGCCATATCAGCTATGTTTTTTTTAAAGGCAGTAAATGAGGCTGAATTAACTGTTTTGCAGCCAGACAAGCTGATCCGGTCCCATGTCCTGCTGATGTAGGTGTAGCAAAAAGATCATCTAGGACAACAACCACCCGAGCCACTGCCTGTTCACCCCACTATCATCCAGAAGGCGAGGTCAGTACAGGTGCATCACAGCTGGGACCGAGAGACTGAAAACAGCTTCTATCTCAAGGCCATCAGACTGTTAAACAGCCATCACTAACATAGAGGTTGCTGCCAACATACTGACATAATCTCTGGCCACTTTAATAAATGGATTTAAACTTTAAATAATGCCACTTTAATAATGTTTACATTTCCTACATTACTCATCTCATATATACTGTATTATATACCATCTACTGCATCTTGCCTATGCCGTTCGGCCATCGCTCATCCATATATTTATATGTACATATTCTTATTCATCCCTTTACACTTGTGTGTATAAGGTAGTCGTTGTGAATTTGTTAGATTACTTGTTAGAAATTACTGCAATGTCGGAACTAGAAGCACAAGCATTTTGCTACACGCGCATTAACATCTGCTAACCATGTGTTTGTGACCAATACAATTTGATTAGATTTGATGATTTGAACAGCGCAATAAAAATAATACTCAGCTACTGTAGCCTAGCTGCTTCTTCTTCTTCGGTGGGGTTTAACTGCGGTTGGCATCCAATATGTTGCATTACCGCCCCCAGCTGAACTATAGTATAGATCCATTACACTTTGTTATAAAAAACGGGAAAAATACAAATATACAAAACTTAAGTAGTTGTTTTGGAGTATCTGTACTTTACTATTTATGTTTTTCACAACTTTTACGTCACAACATTCCTAAAGAAAATAATGTACTTTTTGCTCCTTACATTTTACCTGACTACCCAGAGTAAAAAATTGTGAAGAGAAAACGTGGTCATTCCTATTGCCTATGTTCTAGTGGACTTACTAAACACACATGCATCTTCTGTAAATAATGTCTGAATGTTGGAATGTGCCCCAGGCTATTTGTACATTTTAAAGACAAGAAAATGGTGCTGTCTGCTTTGCTTAATATAAGGAATTAGAAATGTATACTTTTACTTTTAGTTTTGATACTATATTTTAGCAATTGGCTTTGATACTTAAGTATATTTAAAACCAAATACTTTTAGACTTACTCAAGAAGTATTTTACTAGGTGACTTTCACTTTTACTTAAGTTATTTTCTATTAAAGTATCTATACTTTTACTCAAGAATGACAATCGGGTACTTTTTCCACCGCTTACATTCCATCTCTGTGGTACAGTTAATAACCATTGCTATGAACGCTAAGAAGTCAACCTTACTGAAACATTGGCCAATCCCTCTGTTTTGGCACAGATCTACTATTCACAGGGATCCTCTCAGAATCCCTCACCCTTGATCCACCATCTTCTACTTTCTTCACTGCCTCAGCCTCGGTACCTTCTGCACTACTCTGACCCTTGCCACCTCAACCTGTCTCTCTCGCACCGGACACCTCTGATCCATAGCGACATAGATACCCCTACAGTTGAAACACACAACTTTTTCGCCGAAACAACACCTTCCTCGGTCCCATGTCCTGCAAACTTCCCACATCTTGGAATCTCCCTCCTACACACTGCTGTGACATGCCCATAAACATGACACCTATAACATCGCAGTGGATTTATAACTCATTTATCCTAACATTACTTTGTCAGGTAAAGCCTTAAAAAAATGTTTTTCCATAAAAATAAAAATAAAGCTCAAAATAACAATGTGTCACCTCTGTTTCACCACTCCCTCCACTGGGTCTGTGTCGCACCAAACGACATGCTTCACAGGAATATTCCATTTCAATTGCTCCACCTCCACACCTAATGTTACCCCAGAAATCACTCCCTTCTGAACAGGACCCACCAAACCTGGGTTTTCCACCCAACCTAAAACCACTCATAGATCCGCCAATTTCACCTCCAGAACTCGAACTGGTGTCCGGCTCACTCTGTTTGAACTTGACACCAATCTTGCTCAACATACCCTCTCCCTTGTTATTGCTAGCTTCAACAGATTCACACCCATCCTCTGCCTTCCTCAGTCTTTTCAACCTCTTCTCTTTCCCTCCAATCCTCCTCCCTTAACCAATTACCCGACTCCTTCTGAAAATATTCCACTTTTCCCATTCAAAATCCCTTTCTTGCCTCCTCGAGGGACATTCTACGCCCTGTGGTGTAATCATTCCCGGATCTCTGGTCTATACTCCATTTTCAAACCATGTGCTTGATCACAAAGGCATGAAGACTCAATCCCAGTATACTTAAAACAGTGAATCCGCAGTCATCCTCAGAAAAGCTGACCTACGCTCAATTGGTCTATTCCTTTGAAATGGGGAGACAGCAAATGTTTGTAGGCAATAATATTATTATTTCTGAGCCATTAAGTTATTTCATGGTTAAAAAATACAATTGAGCCCTTTAATGATAAATGTTTTAATAAACACAGGCTATTTGTATGATTCCTATGACTGTGGTAAAAAAAAAATTTTTTGATAATGAACAAAAACCGTGTATTTGGTAAAAACCCTATATTTTCAATTCCTTTAAAGGTTGTTTGTCTTTTGCATGTCTTTTTCTTGTGTATTGGGTAAGCACAGTATAGGCTATGCTTTAGTTTACGCTATCCTCCTACCATATTTACACACATGAATAGCTGTGTGACAGACGTGTGGTCTCTGTCTGAAACCTATCTCTAATTGGTTGGTGTTGTGTCTGGCCAGCTCCTAAACCTTCCCCAGCAGCTGCAGAACTCTGCTCCATACCTCCCTCATTACAAGGGCGATATGATTATACACTGAGGCGGATTGGATTTCACATGTTTGGAGGGCACACTCGGTCCTCTGAGTCCTCAGAGTTCACTTCAGACCCCTTATTTTGTCCCCGTAACCAACATCTGCTCCTGGTTTTCCCCACCTTTGCATCTGGTTGTATTTGCACAAATATCATTCCATATTCATTATTAGTTCCTGAGGCGCGGAGCTCCTAATTCACAAGGTCTCTGTGGGGATCCTCTCCCATCTGGGTTAGAGGTTGGTGTGGCTAGCAGCATATGTGTGTATAGTAATGGTCATCCAAATAGTTAAAAGGTTTTAAAAACAAGTATAATGTTAAAAGCAATTCTAACCAATGTTCCCTCAAATTTTTTCTGGTACTGGGGAAAATTTCAGGTCTGCTGAGCACAAACTTAAATGTTGTAAAAGTTCTGTGCAACTTCCAGCGCATGTTTACTGTGAACACTGAAGCTCTAGGCTTTAAATTACAGTTTTAACAGTGGCCATGTAGGCTACTGTGGCTATTTGATCATAACGTAGACCTACCAGGATTGCCTACTATCAAAAACAATAGAGAAAATACACATCATAACATTTTAACATGGAAATAGCTGTTCTGTCATTCAGCCTGCAGTAGCAGACAATGTGTGGTGTTCAATGTAGGCCTACATTCCATGAGACTTTTGAAAAAAAAACATACAGGGCTTGACATTAACCTGTTTATCCACTTGTCCTTCAGACAAGGAGGTGACTGACAATGTGGTTGCGTTGTTTGTTGCAAGAAACCACTTTACAAAATAAAATGCATTGTTTTTCCCATACCATTATTATAGAGAATCATTCAAATTTTGCTACCCTCTGCCTATTGGTCACTTAGCTTATTCAAGCCTGTCTCAAAATACAACACTACCCCTTTATGACATAAAAGCTCTTTACCTAACTTGCATTTCAAAGATGTCTAGATATATACATGTTTTGTGCTCTTGTAGGAAGCAATCACTCCCTTATTGCTGACTACAAATGATCTATAACTGGGCTAATAACTGACTAACTAGCGAAGGATATGAACAAAATGTGCACACATGGCTACATGCAGCCTTCGTTTTGATCTCAAAACAAGCACATCTACAGTACTCACTCTACAGTACTCACTGCTCATGCTGTGAACACAGTCCATTTCAAAGTAAATGGCACAGATCCATATATGGTAGTGGTCTGTTGGTCTATGCCACATCGGTCTATGTAAAGTTTTGTTTTGGTTTGTTGCATTGAAAGTGGCTAATATTACATTGATTCTATCACAATTGCCACAGTAAAGGGAAACGTTGATAGTGTTAACAGGGGAAACTCTAGAACAGTGGTCACCTTAACTTTTCTGAGTCAAAATCACTGAGTGATACTTGCCGAGATTTGCCACTCAGATTTCTTTTTAAATGTAAGCCTGTGCAACATTAATAACCTCTAGTGACACCCCATCCCGGATCCGGGAGCGTAATCATCGACTGACACTAATTAGCATAACGCAACGGACATAAATATTACTAGAAAATATTCCTATTCATGAAAATCACAAGTGAAATATATTGAGACACAGCTTAGCCTTTTGTTAATCACCCTGTCATCTCAGATTTTCAAAATATGCTTTACAGCCAAAGCAAGACAAGCATTTGTGTAAGTTTATCGATAGCCTAGCATAGCATTATCTCCAGCTAGCAGCAGGTAACTTGGTCACGAAAATCAGAAAAGCAATCAAATTAAATAGTTTACTTTTGATGAGCTTCGGATGTTTTCACTCACGAGACTCCCAGTTAGATAGCCAATGTTCCTTTTTTCCAAAAATATTATTTTTGTAGGCGAAATAGCTCCGTTTGTTCTTCACGTTTGGCTGAGAAATCGACCGGAAATTGTGGTCACGACTCCGCCGAAAAATATTCCAAATTAGCTCCATAATATCGACAGAAACATGGCAAACGTTGTTTATAATCAATCCTCAAGGTGTTTTTCAAAAATCTATTTGATAATACAGTGCCTTGCGAAAGTATTCGGCCCCCTTGAACTTTGCGACCTTTTGCCACATTTCAGGCTTCAAACATAAAGATATAAAACGGTATTAATTTGTGAAGAATCAACAACAAGTGGGAAACAATCATAAAGTGGAACGACATTTATTGGATATTTCAAACTTTTTTAACAAATCAAAAACTGAAAAATTGGGCGTGCAAAATTATTCAGCCCCCTTAAGTTAATACTTTGTAGCGCCACCTTTTGCTGTGATTACAGCTGTAAGTCGCTTGGGGTATGCCTTTATCAGTTTTGCACATCGAGAGACTGACATTTTTTCCCATTCCTCCTTGCAAAACAGCTCGAGCTCAGTGAGGTTGGATGGAGAGCATTTGTGAACAGCAGTTTTCAGTTCTTTCCACAGATTCTTGATTGGATTCAGGTCTGGACTTTGACTTGGCCATTCTAACACCTGGATATGTTTATTTTTGAACCATTCCATTGTAGATTTTGCTTTATGTTTTGGATCATTGTCTTGTTGGAAGACAAATCTCCGTCCCAGTCTCAGGTCTTTTGCAGACTCCATCAGGTTTTTTTCCAGAATGGTCCTGTATTTGGCTCCATCCATCTTCACATCAATTTTAACCATCTTCCCTGTCCCTGCTGAAGAAAAGCAGGCCCAAACCATGATGCTGCCACCACCATGTTTGACAGTGGGGATGGTGTGTTCAGCTGTGTTGCTTTTACGCCAAACATAACGTTTTGCATTGTTGCCAAAAAGTTCAATTTTGTTTTCATCTGACCAGAGCACCTTCTTCCACATGTTTGGTGTGTCTCCCAGGTGGCTTGTGGCAAACTTTAAACGACACTTTTTATGGATATCTTTAAGAAATGGCTTTCTTATTGCCACTCTTCCATAAAGGCCAGATTTGTGCAACATACGACTGATTGTTGTCCTATGGACTGAGTCTCCCACCTCAGCTGTAGATCTCTGCAGTTCATCCAGAGTGATCATGGGCCTCTTGGCTGCATCTCTGATCAGTCTTCTCCTTGTATGAGCTGAAAGTTTAGAGGGACGGCCAGGTCTTGGTAGATTTGCAGTGGTCTGATACTCCTTCCATTTCAATATTATCGCTTGCACAGTGCTCCTTGGGATGTTTAAAGCTTGGGAAATCTTTTTGTATCCAAATCCGGCTTTAAACTTCTTCACAACAGTATCTCGGACCTGCCTGGTGTGTTCCTTGTTCTTCATGATGCTCTCTGCGCTTTTAACGGACCTCTGAGACTATCACAGTGCAGGTGCATTTATATGGAGACTTGATTACACACAGGTGAATTGTATTTATCATCATTAGTCATTTAGGTCAACATTGGATCATTCAGAGATCCTCACTGAACTTCTGGAGAGAGTTTGCTGCACTGAAAGTAAAGGGGCTGAATAATTTTGCACTCCCAATTTTTCAGTTTTTGATTTGTTAAAAAAGTTTGAAATATCCAATAAATGTCGTTCCACTTCATGATTGTGTCCCACTTGTTGTTGATTCTTCACAAAAAAATACAGTTTTATATCTTTATGTTTGAAGCCTGAAATGTGGCAAAAGGTCGCAAAGTTCAAGGGGGCCGAATACTTTCGCAAGGCACTGTATATCCACCGGGACAATTGGTTTTTCAGTAGGACCGATTGGAAAAATGGCTACCTCTGTATTTTACGCGAGAATCACTCTGAGAGCCATCAGGTGACCACTTACACAATGTAGCCGCTTACGGGTATTCTTCAACATAAAGGCGTAAAACTACGTCACAATGCTGTAGACACCTAGGGGAATACGTAGAAAAAGTAATCTGGTTGATAGCCCATTCACTGCTCAATAGGGACGCATTGGAACGCAGAGCTTTCAAAACATGAGGTTTAGTCACAAGGTTTTAACCAATTAAAAACAGCATTGTAGCAGTGAGGTTTGTGCAGTAAGCTATAGGTCCAATACATTATCACCGCATATTGGCCTTGCTTGAATTGCCCTGCCAATGAATTCATTGTTGTTTGGGCCATTTTGGGGTAGGCTATATGGTCACACCGGTGATAGATCCGTTGTTGTATTACTTGTGAAGCACAGCTGAGTGAGCATGCATTCAAATAATTTTGCTGGGCTGATGGTGCCTGCATCTGATGGTCAGTCTCAGTGGAGGGAGAGAGCAGCAGAGTGAGGGTCCGCCTCTCAACATACCTCCACTCTCTCTTTCCTCCACTGACACTGACCAAAAAGGGACACCATCCTCCAGCTGATGGTGAAACTCAAGTTGCACCACATTATTTCTGCCTCATGCATAAATTCATGTTGTTACTCCTATGAACAGAGAAAGTGAAATATTCATTAAAATTAAAAAAGACACAAGCCGCTAATAATAACAACAACGCAATCCTAGAGATACACTTTCCTACTCATTCATTACTGCTGCAGTGCTGCTTGTAGCGCTGGAAATAGGAAGAACTCTCATTTTATGCCTTCTAAAAGTGTTGAATACAAAGTGTTGACAGTGCTGAGTAAGAACTCACTCATAAAACCACCATTTTGCTGTATTCATTGACATTCTCTCTCTAGTCATGGTTTTGAGATCTAAACTTTGCTGTAGCTTTCTTTTATGCCCACTACATTCCTGTAGACATGGTCATCTGAGCCATCCAATTGGCCAGCGGTAGACCTATAATAGATTTTTTTTAAACATTTTTTATCTTAGAATGCTCTCATATATACATTTTGTAATGGTATCAGGAATTTAAAATATATATTTTGTATTAAAATATAGCTACAGTTGAAGCCGGAAGTTTACATACATACACTTAGGTTGAAGTCATTAAAACTTGTTTTTCAACCACACCACTAATTTCTTGTTAACAAACTATAGTTCGGTTAGGGCATCTACTTTGTGCATGACAAGTCATTTTTCCAACAATTGTTTACAGACAGATTATTTCACTTATAATTCACTGTATCACAATTCCAGTGGGTCAGAAGTTTACATGCACTAAGTTGACTGTGCCTTTAAAGGTGAACTTCTTTGGGACTGGGGGCCAGTATTGAGTAGCTTGGATAATAAGGTGCCCGGAGTCAACTGCCTGCTACTCAGGCCCAAAAGCTAGAATATGCATATTGGTAGATTTGGATAGAAAACACTCTGATGTTTCTAAAACTGTTTGAATGATGTCTGTGAGTATAACATAACTCATATGGCCTGAGAAAAAATCAAACTAGGAAGTGGGAAATCTGAGGGTTTTCAAGTCTTTTCCTATCCAATATACAGTGTCTATGGGGTCATATTGCACTTCCAAAGGCTTCCACTAGATGTCAACAGTCTTTAGAACCTTGTTTCAGGCTTCTACTGTGAAGGGGGAGTGAATGAGAGATGTTTGAGTCAGGTGTCTGGCAGAATGCCATGAGCTAAATCATGCTCGTGGCCGCGAGAGGTCGATGAGTTCCTTTTCATTTCTAAAGACAAAGGAATTGTCCGGTTGAAACATTATTGAAGATTTATGATAAAAACATCCTAAAGATTGATTCTATACATCGTTTGACATGTTTTTACGAACTGTAATATAACTTTTTGAACTTTTCGTCGGAACTAAGCGATTGCGCATTGAGCATTTGGATTAAACGCGCAAACAAAAAGGAGGTATTTGTACATAAATGATGGACTTTATCGAACAAAACAAACATTTATTGTGGAACTGGGATTCCTGGGAGTGCATTTCGATCAAGATCATCAAAGGTAATTGAATATTTATAATGCTATTTCTGACTTTTCTGACACCTCTCCTTTGGAAAATGGCTGCATGTTTTTCTGTGGCTAGGTGCTGACCTAACATAATCTCAAGGTGTGCTTTTGCCATAAAAGCCTTTTTGAAATCTGTCACAGCGGTTGCATTAAGGAGAAGTTTATCTATAATTCCATGCATAACACTTGTATCTTTTATCAATGTTTATGATGAGTATTTCTGTAATTTGATGTGGCTCTCTGCACTTTCACCGGATGTTTGTTTGAGACAATGCATTTCTGAACATAACACACCAATTTCAAATGAGGTTTTAGGACATAAAGATTAACTTTATCAAACAAAACACACTTTTATTGTGTAACATGAAGTCCTGTGAGTGCCATCTGATGAAGATCATCAAAGGTTAGTGATTAATTTAATCGCTATTTCTGACTTTTGTGAGGGCTTCTTTGGCTGGAAAATGGCTGTATGGTTTTCTGTTACTAGGTGCTGACCTAACATAATAGTTTGGTGTGCTTTCGCCGTAAAGCCTATTTGAAATCGGATACTGTGGCTGGATTTACAAGAAGCTTATCTTTAAAATGGTGTATAATACTTGTATGTTTTGAGGAATTTTTATTATGGGATTTCTGTTGTTTTGAATTTGGCGCCCTTCAATTTCACTGGCTGTTGGCGAGGTGGGACGCTACCACCTAAAACAGGGGATTTTTACTAGGATTAAATGTCAGGAATTGTGAAAAACTAAGTTTAATGTATTTGGCTAAGGTGTACTTCCGACTTCAACTGTATGTGTGCCTAATTTACACAATTTGTATATATGAATAAATTAACATAAAGGGGTGGAACAGGGCTGCAACCACCAACAACTTGCTCTGTTTAGGCCTCCTGCACTCACCTGCACGGTCGAGACTGCCTCATTAATTACTGTTGTTGTCACGTTTTTTTGCATAATTTAACAAGTGTGTCAATAGCAGGATACCCTTAGATTAAAAATCAACAGGCTTGGCTCTAGATTACACCTATCTATTCTATACATACTTAATTGTTTGCAAATATCACTATAATCCAAGTGTTCATTTTTGGAAGTTGCTTTAATTTCAGAGCATCTAATTTGTAAACATTTCAACTGTATTAAATGATTACTTTCACAAGAAATTAACATCCATCAAAATGTTCTCATTTCAGCCATTACCAGGATGTTAAAACAATTTTCACAGTCGTCATGGAAATGGGAAAAAACGACAGGCACAGCAGGAGCATGAAAGAGTTGCAAGAGTAAAATGATAGCAATCAATCCAACGAGATTTAAGTGACAAGTGGATTTTGCAACCTTCAAACACAGGAAATAGATGACTGAAAAATACAGATCCTCAGGTGTGCGGGGCATGCGCTTTGCTAGAGTATACAGTATGTGTTTGTGTGTGTGTGTGATGGGCCCGGTGTAGGTCAGCTGGTTTCTCCTGCTCTACCATTTCTCCCACTCTAGCCCCGTTTCCTGGCCCTCCACATGAGGTTGGTCTCTCCTGCTCTACTCTTCTCTCCTCCTCCCTCACTTAATAAGAATTTCATCCCCTTGTATCAAAGTGTGTCTGCAGGTTCTTCCACTTCATCTCTGTTGGTACAGGGAAGGAGGGTTTTGTTTTATCCCCTCTTTTTTGCTATTGCCCTCCTCTCTTCTTCTCACACATGGTTTGTTAAATTAGCACCCAAGTCAAATGTGAGTTTAAGTAAATGTATGGAGGTTGGGCCTTCCTTCATTGACTGCGTACTGTACATTGCCATCTACAGAATTTTTGCAGACTTTTCAATTTAATTCTGAAAGACAGTCCATCTGTGGAAAATGGAGGGAAAAACAACAAGGACCATTTTGTGCTGGAGCCAGCAGATCTCCTGAGGCCCCTCCTGCCTGTCCAGCAGCCTGCTGAAAAGCGGTGCGAAGCTGCCAGCTCGATGAGTGACAGCCTCACCCTTTCATCACTCTCCACAGATTACTAATTGTCTGTTCTTTCACCACACAGCCATTTGGGGGATTTATTTTTGATCCTCGACTCCTCACCCTCCTCCACGACCATCACCAACCTTGCAACGTTGTGGCCCTATCCCCTTCCAAAAGGCTATGTATTTGGGCCTACCCCCTTGTCCAGGCATATGTATTGGGCCTGAGACCTGTTGACCACCCCTCCTGAGCTGAGGAAAGAATGGGCAGGGTGGTGGCGACCGACGGCCCACCTGTGATAATAGAGCCAGGCAGGGGGCAGCGGCCCACCGTGGGCCTGGGCTGGGAGGCCTGGGGCTCTGCAGCGCTGTGTATTGGCCTCAGTGTGGATCAACGGATCCCCGACACGGCTGTATCCTGACACTGAAAGACAGGCCCTCCCCTCTGACACTGTGGCCGGGTGAGACCACGGGGTATCCGCCACCCAAGTGGATGGACAGATGAGTGGAGGGATGGATGGATGGATTGAGGAAAAGGAGGGGGCTGGGAAGGTCAGAAAAAAATATGAATATCACTGCTTTATTTAATGGAAGGTTCCTCTATGGGCCGGCCGCGTAAGGCCTGCAGGAACATTCCCCAAACTCCTTCTATTATTTTCTTAGAGTGAAAGTCTCTGGAAGGATAATAAACATTTTTTGCACTAAAGTATTTTGTGTAAAGCAATGTTTTCTTCCCTGAGGAGGGTCTGGCTTTTATTAAAGCAGCAGCATGTCTGTCTGTCTGTTGTAGCCTGCAGGCAGGCAGCAGAGAGAGACAGGCAGAGCAGAGCAACCGGGCTAGAACCCCCCAGGCCTGACAGAGAGGGGCTTAAAGTGAATTATCTCTTGTCACAGGCAGCATCGGATGTGACTGACACCAGAACACCAACCACACGACCAGGGGTCACCTGGGCCTGGACATCAACCAACCGCCATGAAGCAAGAGAGATCGTCATAGTCTCTCTTTCTCTCTGGCTTTCTTTTTCTCTCTCACGTGTGTGTGTGTGTGTGTGTGTGTGTGTGTGTGTGAGAGAGAGAGAGAAAAAAAAGAGGGAGGGGGGTAGGGGGTCCCTGAGGGGGGTCTATTTCAGCACCTTGTCTTGTTTTCTGTTGTAGTGCTGACAGAGCGGCGGGGGGACACTCACTGCTACTCAGTCCAGAGGACTAGAACCCTGCTAGACAGCACCGTAACATCTATTTTGTATAGGTATATATTCATTATACAATGAGTGAGCAGGTACTGTAATGTTAGCATGTCTACACCGAAAATTAAACATACAACCTGTTTTGCATTGTGTTCGAGAAATAGGTTACATTGGTGACTTTTCGTGAATCCAAGGACCTTTCCTCATTGATATATCGTCCTTAGGTATATTTCGTTGTTGAAATATTGTGAAAATGGCATTCAACCAGTTTGTCCAGTAGGTTTTCTCTAATGTGATTTTAAGACTATGAGCCTATCTAATAGATGTGAATTTCCATGAAAGCTATTTCTACAAGAGAGGAAGTGTCAAGTCGGATCAAGACAACACACAAGAGTGTGTGTTCGCTGCTCATCTCCACAATATCAAAGGTCTGGGGATGACTACATGTCAGTTAGCGTGTAATCAAAGCCAGCCTCCTGCATAAATCAATGCTCGGGTTTATCAGAAAACGACTGATGCTAGTAGAACGAGACTTCTCCTGATTTGACCACAATTGAGGACCATGATTAGTCAGACTGACATTATTAATTTAGTGTCCATGCAGTAAAATAATGACTGTCTCTTTAGATGTGAAGTCTCCCTGAATCCATGCTGAGACTGGGTTCCACAGAGCCAAACTCAATTTGGGTGACAGTGGGTTCAATAATGTGGGAGGAAAAATAAAATAGTTTTTACAAGATTGTAGCTAAACAGCCTTGCATGGCACACACACAAACTCACATACAGTGAATGAACTCTGCATGGAGCGAGGTACTGTGGTTGATCCCAGCTAGAGAATGGGGTTTACTTTGGCTCAGCCTATATGTCTCTGATGATTAAATCATTACCCTGTATTAACACATGGTGGAGGGCGGCAATGACGACAGCATCGCCCGCCTCTCTCACAACCTGATGACTGATGAAGCGTCAGAACACTGAAAACACTGTTCCCTCAAGTGTCAGTAATCCAGTGTGAACTTGCAGGAGTGTGTGTGTGTATGTGTATGTTCAAGGGTTGCTAAAAACAAACACCCTCAACATTATAACATCTCATTTTGTATAGTTTAAAAGTCAGAGAGGGAGTGAAGTTCAGACGTTTTGTCTCTATACAGATGTTCAAAGCACTCCGTCAGTTTACAGAAAAGATTCAGCTGCAATTATCTAGATTAATTAGTGATGGTTAATTCATGATTAATTAACAACTAATTAACACGATTTTGATATCTACATTATTTTAACTGGTCCCTAGAACGTTACCTGCTCCAAGCTCACCTGGTGCAAAAGTCTAGCATCACCTGGTTCATGGTTCACTTTCATGAGTAAGCACAAATCAAGATGGAGACTGTTTTAAGGTAGTGACATTTGTGTGTATTTCCGTGTGTCTGTCTGTGCACGCGTGCATGTGTGTGTTTACATGTGTTTGTGCGCCTATGTGTAATATATGCTGTGGGGCCCATCGCTGTCAGCACGTTGCTCTTCAGTCTAGGAAGGGTATCGCTTTACACTGAAGTCCTCATAGCTCTGGAACCTCCTCCCTCTCTCTGAACCAAACCCTGTCATTTCAATTTGCATTTAATTTTGGTGTAATCTCTTTACATTCTCCATGTTGCAAACAGACCTGGTGTTATTGTGTGGAAGGGAGTGGAGCGAGGGGGACCATTGAGAACCGACCAGCTGTCAGATGGATGCCCAGCTGCAGTCAGGGCTCAGGGATTTGGGGCCAGATGGTTGTTGGGTCAAGTCCTAGGAGACTGCTGCATGGAGCACAGGTGATTAATGTCAAGTGACATCGTAATGATCAGATTCTTGTGGGAGTAAAGTGTGTTAAGTATTTTGACTTTGCCGAGAACCAAACATGCAGTCTCTTATCTGCCTTCGTGGTAATGTTTGTTAAGGTGTGACATCCTGCTGGGCTAGTATAGGAGACAGTAAATACAGTAAGTTGCATTAAGGCCCAAAGACATGATTAACACTGGATATGAGGTCAATAATCTCTGTCAAATTTCAGGCCACTGTCTGAAAACTTATTTGTCGCTCTCTGCAATTGCCTCTGCTTCTCTCTCTCAAGGTTTCTGATGTGCACAATCAGTAATAAATCGCTCCTAGAAAATGAGTAGGCTTAGGCCCGACAAACACTGCCACCAACAGAAAGAGTCCTACAGTCCTCCAGCACTGGCATGTAATTAGAAATTACAGCACACAACAGATGGCTCTGAGACACAGGATCTGCAGGCTGCTTAGTTTACGGTTCTCTCTCTAATAATGAAGCGTAGAGGAGCCCAGGCATACCTGCCCCAGCTGGAGTTTCTACTCATATCCTAAATATGACTGCTCCCAGATGAACAGGTTTTTAAAACAACTGCAAACATTTCAGATAGCACGATCATTAGTTAACACGATCATCAACTCAAACGTTGTTGTTTATGTTTCTGTCTAAAAGTCACAAGTTCACAGATTGTTGTTCTTTCAATTAAAATTCAGTCTGAAGCTTTGACTTTGTTAGTTTTCTGTTACATTTTGCTCTATATATTTATTGATTACATTTCTTTTGAAAATAAAACATCTCAAATGAGTTAAATGGACACATTTGAGCAAATTTGTATTTGCACTAATATTTTTGCAAAGATATTATTCATTTTCAGAAATTACTTGTGCAAAATATAGATACCAAACTGAAATAGTCTAATAAACAAGCATGATCACACTAAACATGTCTTTTTCTATTGCTATGTTCTTAACAAAGTATTTCATATGTTGACTGAATACTTGATTAAGAACTACATTATGGTCTCAGATAAGTGAATGAAAACGTATTCATAATTTCTATAATAATTATATAATTTAGATCATAGATCATAACTGGCCACGGTCCCTCTCTTTAAAACCAGGAAAGTGTCAGCTAGCGGAAGAAACCAGCCCTTTTACGGATAGGGGGATCGTGTTCTCACAGAAAGGGAAACAGAGAAATGGATCCTATACATCTGCCTGGTCTCAGCAGTGGTGCTTCCTAACAGCCTGCCTGCCTTTGTAACCCACATCCTCTAATGTGACTATATGTTACCCAATGACTCTCTTCACTTAGTATTTCAGACATCTCCCACATTCCTCCAGCCGTTTGTTCAGCTGGGTCCTACCTCAGGTTAAACAGCTTCTCACCTCACAAGGGATTCACACCCACAACCTTCTGGTCCAAGAATCAGAACAGACTGCCTTTGCTACCTGTCCACCCTGCCCACAGCAGCCTGAGCAAAAACGTTAACAATAATTACATTTCCTGATTTTCCCAATTAACCGAGTCACTTCATGTCTTACGGCTGAGTAATGTATTTGTCTTTAGAGTGTTGATTTATTTGATTCATGGAGGTATGATATTTAAACATGTTATAGTTTAAAGAGGAGAGGGAGGTTGGGACCTCTACTGGTTCTGATTGGTCAGCTGGTCTCTCCTGACACTACTGGCTGGGGTTGTCCGAATGTTGTAGTCCTACACTAATGCTGTGTTCACGTGCTAGTCGGAACTAGGAAACACAGACATTTCTGACTTGCTAACTGGTTGAATGCTGTGCTTGTATAACTACAACCAGTCAGCAAGTCAGACATTTCTGAGTTTCCTAGTTCCAAATGGCAAGTGAACACAGCATCAATCCCAAATCCAACCACCTCCACCCCTAAACTTTAAAGGTTAAGTTCTATCAGCCTATCAGAGGGCAAGGTAAAGATATTACCCATTTCATATTTCAATACACACAAACACGCACATCTTTTTCAGATATGTTCTCTGGCAACATGAGTCAGACAGAGATAGTCAGGTCATAAAAGCAGAGACATATTGTAGGCCTACCAGACTTCTACAACCTAAGTCCTCTCTGCTTGTCTCCTCAGTAATGTCACATTTCCTCTGCAGGTTTCCTCTCTAGGAGGGATGCATGTGCCAGCAGGCTGAAGCCTTGACTCCATGCCAGAGGCAGACAGCATGCCTTGGCAGAACACTACTGCAACTATAGCAATGTCAAACAATCATCCTCTTCAGATAGTGAAAAATAACAGCTTTTATCAATTCCCAAATAGTGCAGAAGATGTACTGTATATACTGTAATGCACCATGTATTCAAGTGGTATTCAAATTTTACAAAATCATTATTTTCACTAAAATATTAAATGTGATTGCTGAACAGAGTAAACACATCACGAGTAAAACCTTTACACAATAGGTGGCGTTCCCAATACATGTAGGCCTATGTACTGGACAAGCAGCCGGTATCTTTCCTGTGTGAAGGCCTCCGCCTAGTGGCCAGACTGAGAAGTGCTTCAGAGAGCAGGGCCCGATCCACCGGGCTCTTCCCTGAGCAGAAGAGACAGAGAGAAACAATTAAGTGTCATGAAGAGAGTTTACCATCCATGGCAACGTTCCAACGTTGACCACAGTTTACGGGTGAGAGAAGCAGAGGCATGCTACGCTAATGGAAACGATACAGAATGATCAGGCTTTAATGTGTTCTCAACCCAGGGGGATTGAATATCATAGGGAGGGAAGTGTGTGTGTGTGTGTGTGTGTGTGCAGTTGCGTGTGAGCTTGCATGTGTGAGGGAAGGAGGGGTGTACTGTACTCAAGAGAAGGTGCGTCTGTGTGACACTACATCTGCGCATCAGCAGTCCCATCCCTCCATGAAAACCATCTTCGATCCCGCTAATCAAGGGCCCTTGAAGAAGAGGAATCGGGTCAGCAGCCATCTAAATGGAGCCGGGTTGCCGTGGTAACCGAATACAGTACATGTAAATAATGCGATCTATTGGTGCCATCTGGAATAGATTGGACCATGGTGCCGTCGCTGCCTTCCTCTCTATATGAAGGGATCCATTACGGTATTTATTTGTGCAGCTAAACCCTGGTCGGCGAATGAGATTATGTAGTGGGGGATTGAGAGTATATCCTAAACAAACAGAGCTATTAAAGATGGATCTCAGTTATATCCCGAACAATAATGGATTTACAAGTCATGAGTTTGTCCTTTTCACAACCTCTTCATTTTCCAGAAATGTAAACCAGACCTAGAGAAAGAGAGGGAGAGTTCTTTGCTTTGTGCACAGCGAGGGGGAGGGACCTGGCCAAAGTATTTATCATAGCTTTAAAAATCTGATGTGATGGAGAAAAAGGGATAGAGAGAGAGAAAGAATACTTACAGCATATATGTATGCACCCATACAAGCAAGTTCTGAGTCAATCCAACTTTTTCTGAGTGAAGCTTTCAAACATTCTACATTCCTTATTTTTCCTCCTCCCTTCTACACCTCACTCCTGTTCTCAGAAAAACGCCATTCTCTCTCTCTTCTCATTCTTTAGCATTCTCTCTTCCTCTTATCATATGTGGTCAATAACTCTACCAGTCTATCTTCAGCTTGACTCTTTTTTTCTGTGTTCCTCTCGTACCAACCGATCAGTGTCATTGTTACTGATTAAAAACACAAGCAAACTCGTGTTACACCCAATCACCTCTCAGTCAGCCATAGCAAGAGCTTCCCCCAGTGGGAGCTGTAGTTGGGGAAGACGGGCTCTGGCCTCTCCATCAACAGAACAGGAGGAATCTTTATCTACTGTTAGTTGCTCACTGCATGCTTTTTCCATCCGAGCCATGTCCAGAGACCTGCTGTGCTCTTCTGCGTAGCCTTCTCTGGGGCCTCTGCTGCTTTTTCTGACTCTTCAGACTGCTTGGGTTTTATTTTCAATCCTCTCCCCGAGCAGATCAGTAGGCCAAATGTTCTTTGCAGTCCTGCGTTAGTCTTGGGAGAGTAGTTCAGCTCTGTGTTTGTTGCTGATTGTAGCGGACCGCCAACCTCAGAGCCCCCATGTGTGTGTCAGCGCCAGGAAAGACCAATCAGGGCATTGATGGGGAGCGAGGGGAAAACTGCCAGCTATCACACACACACTAGAGATGACAGGCCCAGATCGCAGACAGGAGATAAGAAAGTGAGACCAAAAACTGGACCGAGGCATCTACACCCCCATCCTATCTACACCTCCACCCCTCCACAGCTTCTGCTCTACCTCTCCAATCAACACCAGAGGAACAGAGACAGAGATGGAGAGAGAGAGTCAGCACAGTGTCTTTGGAACCTGTCCACAACACAGCTCAGTGGATCAGCATGTCACCACCATCAGTGTAACATCTATACTAAGCCCTAAACGCGGGCCTGGAATTCTCCAAAAAGCAGGCTGGATTTGTGTGGCTGATGTTTCAATTATCAATCTCTACTAAACAAAAATATAAACGCAACATGTACAGTATTGGTCTCATGAGTTGAAATAAAATAACCCAGAAATATGCCATATGAACAAAAGCTTATTTCTCTCATATTTTCACACAATACCACAGTTAGCCTAGCTGTTAGAGAGTTGGGCCAGTAATGGAAAGGTTGCTGGTTCAAATCCCCGAGCCGACAAGGCTATGTTTATGTGCCCTTGAGCAAGGCACTTAACCCTAATTGCTCCTGTATGTTGCTCTGGAGCATCTTCAAAATGGTCAATTGCCAATTGCATGCAATTGGCATGCTGACTGCAGGAATATCCACCAGAGCTGTTGCCAGAGAATTTGATGTCCATTTCTCTAACATTTGACTGATTTTCTTATGTGAACTGTAACTGAGTAAAATTGTTGAAATTGTTGCATGTTGCATTTACATTTATGTTCAGCATAAAATGCTGACAGAGACCAGTTAGGGAGTGTCTGTTGGGAATAGATACAGATTATCAGCGCTGATGATATTTGTTGTCTCCCTCTCCTCCTTGGTTCTCATCTGGTCTTAATTTCTCTCTCTGCATCCTCCTCCTCAGTCTCTTAGTGCTGCAGTGTCTTCCCAGCCAGCAAGCCAGCCAGGCCAGAACCGGGGAAAGCTGAGAGTAGGCTCTGCACTAATTAGGCCTCCTCCACAGAGCCAAGAGGAAGTGGAGCTGCCAGGTCCCCTTTCCCCCACAATCCCTCACCCTCACTGGGCACAGACCGCCCGGGGCAGGGCCTCTTCCCCATGGAGCTCTCGCAGTGTGTGAGGTGCCAGCTCCAATCTCCCCAATTACTCCTCACCACTGCTGGGTCACCCCCTTGGGAGAGGGGGGACAGTAGGGGAGGGAAGGGAGGGGCGAGGTGTTACAGTAGGGGAGGATAGAGGGGGACAATGGGGAGAGAGAGGGGTTCTCACGTTGGTTCTCTGTCTAAATTATTTGGGATTGGTCTCCTGTCTTAGGTTACGTGTTGACTTGTTAATTTGACCTTTTTTTTTTTTTGTTTACAAAAACAGAGAGATGCCTGGGAGTAGGAATACAGCTGCATCAAAACAGTTCAATTGCTATCCTTGTGGGGACCATAGAATTGATTCCCATCCAAAATCCTATTTTCCCTAACCCCTAAATCTAACTCTAACCCTGACCTTAACCAAACCATAACGCTAAACCTAAACCTAACCTGAACCCCTAACCCTAAAACTATGCTTAACCCTAACCCTAACCTTAATTTGAACCCTAACCCTAATTGTAACCCAAAACCTAACCCCTAAACCTAATATATAATTTTTGCATGTGGGGACTGGCAAAATGTCCCCACTTGTCTTGTTTTACTATCCTTGTGAGGACTTCTGGTACCCACAAGGATAGTTGAACAAAAACACACACACACACACACACACAGCACATTCCCAAATACAGTTCACACACTGACACACACATGCCTGACAGGCTCCTGAGGCAGATCGATGTCCACACGCAGCCAAGCACCACGATACTCAATGTGCTCTACAGATGTGTGTTAGCAGAGTTACCAATTCAGAACAGCATGAGGTGTTCACATTTATATCTGAGAATACTGAAAAAAACTAAAATGTGAAGCTGCCAGATTTTACTGGTGTATCGGCCACTTTTGTGAGGTTTACCGTCAAGGTTTCAGACTGAGATGGAGCCCAAGATAAGGAGAGGATCGGAGAGAGAGAGAGAGAGAGGATCAAAACATGAAACAAGTCTGAAGTCTGTTAGATATCCTCGCATACCCTCTCTGGTCCAGTCCACACCACCTCTCACTCTTTAGAGAACGTTCCCTTAAGTCTCATTAGGTCATTACATAAGGTTTACATAGGAATGTTCCAGTGATGTGTTAGGTCTGTTTCCAAGAGACCGTTCCCTTAATGTCAAACAGAACTTACCAGAACGTGGTTACCATGTTCTCAGAATATTCAATAGTAATGTTCTAGACATGTTTCATTTGAACATTGCAAAAACATTCCAGTGTCCAGTTTACTGAGAATTAAGAGGAGAATATTCCAACAACGTCACACCAAACATACCAAGAACATGGTTACCATGTTCTCCGAATATAAGATATTCATGTTCTAGACACGTTTCATGGGAACATTGAAAGAACGTTCAGGTCAGGGTTTCCGATAGGAAAATATGGCACGGACATTTGACCGGCAGCATTTCCCATATGCATTGAGTGCATACCCTGATTAGAGTGTCCACCCACGATGCTCAGAATGACAGAAATCACATTTAGATTATTGTTATTAATCTTAACAAAACGTACAACTCGAGGTTGCAATGGCATGTGTCCTTCTTACCGAATTCTAATGCACACTTTGAAGATGTTAGAATAACTGTCCACATTTACTTTTCCTCAGCCAACAAGACCAGTAACAAACAGCAAAATCACTAGCCTATACCAATCTAATATCCTCCATACTAATATCCCCCATAGTAGAAAAGTTTACCCATTCTACTGGTCAGCTTGTCATTCTGTGTGAGAAAGGACAGTTGTGGGATGATAGATCCCAAATTCATAGAACCAACTAGGCTACATTTTTAAAAAAAAGTTTAAAGCAATGAGTCTGATGCAAAACATCAGAACGTTTAGCTTAAAAGGCTGCGCACGAATGTTCATTCCATAATGTAGTTAACGGGAAACACTGTTGTCAAAATCACACCCCACCTGCGAGAGGTTTCATATGACAGAGATTAAAATATCTGTTTAAAATTTAGAAAGAAGGAAGATCTAAAGATGCAACAACTAGCATGGGTTGCTAATATGACTAGGATTGTGCCTTTGGCTACTGTACAATGAAAGAATGTTGATTTGTAAACCAATAGAACATGAAATAGGCTACTGGTTCAATGGCATATGGAAGGAAGTCTTTATAAAATAAATGCCTCCATGTTTCTATGGTTGGATTGTACTTTGAAGCAAGGTAAAACATGCCTCATAATTTGATGTAAAACGTTCATTTTTCAAACAAGTATTTGTTTGCCTCCTGCCTCAACGTCAAACCAAACATACACAGAACATGGTTGTATGTTAAAAGCACTGTGTGTGTGGATGTCCCTAACCTTGCCAACAGACAAAGAGCTGTGAATGGATCCGTGGTTTACCAATCAGGGCCTTGATGGGCTCGGCAAAAGTAACAAGGGATGATGTGTACTTTTTTGGGGGGGAGAACGTTTCTTTGGGACCATCAGGTGACATAAAAACATCTTTATGGACGTCCCTGGAACAAGCCAGGAACTAGACAAAAACCTCCAGGGGACCAGGACAGAATGTTCTTGCAAGCTTCCAATGAAACGTGTCTAGAACATTAATATCTTATATTGTAAGAACATGGCAACCATGTTCTGTGTATGTTTGGTGTGCTGTTGATGAAATATTTTCCTAACCCTCAGAAAACTATTCATGTTTTTGCAACGTCCCATGAAACGTATCTTGAACATTTATATTGTACTATCTGAGAACATGGGAACCACATTCTGGGTAAGTTCTGTTTGACATTAAAGGAACTCTAACGCCAAAACATGCTAAATAGGTTTGCCTAACTAACGGAAAACTGGACGCTTAAACATAACGGGAACATTACGAGTAACTAGTGCTGAGCGACTACTGCTTTCTGAGGTCGGTTTCGGATTGATGTTTGAAAAATAAAAAACAGTTTTCAATTTCGGTTTAGATTTTTTTTTAAACAATAAATGCATTATGGGGGTTCAAGGCTGTCAAAACAGAATAAAACAATTGATGGTAGTCACTGCCCATTACTATCACTTATTAGGCTCTAACCATCATTTATTCACATTACTTTAATTTAATAAAATATTTTGGTTCTTGTGTGTGTGTATATATATATATATATATATATATATATATATATATATATATATTTTTTAAATGGATTACTTAATATTTAATTCCAAGTCATCTTCTCATCTCTGCTCAGGCAGTAGCAGTCAGCCAGCCAGCAATCTATATCTGCTCTCCCCAAAGAGTCATCCTTCAGGCTCGTAGGCTAGTCTAGCTGACGAAATCACTACTTCAGAAGTTCTTCAAAGTACATAAGGCATACTTTTAAGACTGCTAAATAACAATTATCAATCATTTAGATGCAGTGGGGAATTTAGCATGTAAATCTTGGTGGGGCAAACTAAACATATATATTTTTAGATGCATGCCGGCAAAGCCACTACACAGCACAATACTAAACAATGCATGAATTGCACTAAAACAGTTGTAAATGAGAACTTGTTCTCAACTAGCCTACCGGGTTAAGTAAAGGTGACATTTATTTTTATTTTTACGGTGACAAACGGTGCCCACAAACTGTTAGGGCCTACATAAAGCTGTCCCAACAGCAGTGCTTTCTTTTCAGCATCATGGAGTGAATCCTTACCACTGCTACACCTGGCTATCAGTGGAACCTTGTCTGGCAGTGAAAAAGTTACTGCCTTTTTTTTAAACTAACTGATATGGCTGACTTGTCCTCTTAAGGATTGGACCCTTTTTTTAGTTTTCGCCTAAAATGACATCCCCAAGTCTAACTGCCTTTAGCTCAGGACCTGAAGCAAGGATATGCATATTGTTGATACCATTTGTAAACAGCTTGAAGTTTGTGGAAATGTGAAAAAAATGTATGAGAATATATATAGATCTGGTAAAACATACAATACAAAAAACATGCCTTTATTTTTTATGTCATCTTTGAAATGCATGAGAAAGGCCATAATGTAATATTGCAGTTCATGCGCTAGATTTTGATTTTGGCCACTAGATGGCAGCAGTGTGTGTGCAAAGTTTCAGATTGTTCCAGTGAAGCATTGCAATACTGGACAATATTTTGTATCAAGTCCGCCCAAATGTGCCGAATTGGTTGATTGATACATTTTCAAGTACATAGCTATAGAGAACATACAAAAATGATATGGTAATACTACATTTAAGTTTACACACTCCCAGGAATGCCGTACATGATGGAGCATTAGCTTATACACTAACTTTCACACATCTAGATGGCTGGGCAGGGTGGGTGAGGAGTCAGACAGAGCAGGGGTTCAAACTGTAGAAAATCAAAATTGATTTTATCAAACCAAACTATGCTACATTTTATCTCTAGGACCCTCAGGATAGTTTTTTTTGTTGTTGTTGTGCACTCTCCTCAAACAATAGCATGGTATTTCTTCACTGTAATAGCTACTGTAAATTGGACAGTGCAGTTAGATTAACACGGGTTTAAGCTTTCCTCCCATATAAGACATGTCTATGTCCTTAGAAATGTTCTTGTTACTTACAACGTCATGCTAATCACATTAGCACACATTAGCTCAACCATCCCGGTGGAGGGACACCAATCCCATAGAGGTTTTAAACAAACGTGGTTTCTACTGACAATTGAGATGTACAAACTATGGCAAAAGGGGCAATGAGCAGATAAGAGGCAATCCGTTATTTCTATTAAGACATTAAAAACCTGTTATGGCAAGGAGTTCCCCTCAGGGAACTCCACCCCCCGTTCAGCTGAAAAGGTGGCGCAGGGAATTCAAAAATATTCTTTAGAAATATTTAACTTTCACACATTAACAAGTCCAATACCTCAAACGAAAGATAAACATCTTGTTCATCTGCCCATCATGTCAGATTTTTTAAAATGTTTTACAGCGAAAACACAACATATATTTATGTTAGACCACCACCAAATCAAAGGAAAAACGCAGCCATTCTTTCCAGCCAAAGATAAAATCACAAAAGCAGGATTAGAGATAAAATGAATCACTAACCTTTTGAAAATCTTCATCAGATGACAGTCATATGACATGTTACACAGTACATTTATATTTTGTTCGATAATATGCATTTTTATATCCACAAATCTCGGTTTACATTGACGCCATGTTCAGAAATTCCTCCAAAATATCCGGAGGAATTATAGAAAGCTACGCCAGATAACAGAAATACTCATCATAAACTTTGACTAAAGATACATGTTCTACATATAATTAAAGATACACTGGTTCTTAATGCAACCGCTGTGTCAGATTTTTTTTAAACGTTACGGAAAAAGTCTAACATTGCAATAATCTGAGACGGCGCTCAGACGTAACAGTATTTCTCCGCCATGTTGGAGTCAACAGAAATACGAAAGTACAACATAAATATTCCCTTACCTTTGATGATCTTTCATCAGAATGTAGTGCAAGGAGTCCTAGTTCCACAATAAATTGTTGTTTTGTTCCATAATGTCCAATACTAGTGTCCAAGTAGCTGCATTTGCTATCACTTTCAGCTCACGTGCCCAAAAACTGACTGCTGGTCCAAGATAACTCGCACGAAAACTTCCAAAAGATATATTCCAGGTCGAATAAACTGGTCAAACTAAGTAATCAATCTTCAGGATGTTATTATCATATATATCCAATAACGTTCCAACCGGATCATACGTTTTCATCTGGAGCCAAATGGAACAGCGGTAGCACCCATAGAGAAATGACACAGGAAAATGGCATTCTGTCGGGACACTGACTATTTCCCCTCCCTATAGGTCAAAGTTCACAGCAAATGCTCCATTCTACTGAATGAGGACATCTAGTGGAAGGCGTAGGAAGTGCTTCCAGATCCATATCTTGTTGGGAAAGGAGGGGCGATGACGTTAAAGTTGTCCCAACTTTCAGAATTTCACTTCTTGTTTGGAAGATTCCCTGGCCTATGATTTTTGTTATACTCACAGACATAATTCAAACAGTTTTAGAAACTTCAGAGTGTTTTCTATGCAATAGTAATACTAATATGCATATATTAGCAATCTAGGACAGAGTTTGATGCAGTTCACTATGGGCACACAATTGATCCAAAGTGAAAATACTGCCCCCTATCCTCAACAAGCTTTAGTGAGCTAGGACGGACGTAGTCAATATAACTATTTGTTCAGCACAGAATTCAGAACATGGGCCGTTCTTAAGGTATTCTCCCTGTACACCAAGTCAGAGCTGTAGGATAAATTAAGGGCGCATATAAGCAGACAATGAAAGCTCTTACAATATAACATTTTTGCATTTATCTAAAACAGGCTATAGGCTACATGTGCACCATGAAGTCAGAACAGTAGGCTAAGTTATGAGGGGGAAAGGGACCAAATTATTAGGGTGCGGCACATGGGCTACTAACAGCTTACTACACAACATACGCTTAGTATTACTTTCTTAGCTACAGTGTACATATCTCCTTGTCATATTAGATCATTTATGCAGCAGCATACAATACATTTTTGGATTCACCTTGTTGTGCTGTGCTCACTTGAACAGAAGGTGGCCTGGCGGTTCTTCTGTGGGCACATTTTGTCATCAAACTTTGTCATCAAATAATGTAATACTCTGGATTTATGGTGCTTTCATGACAACTGGGAACTCGGAAAAAACAAGGTTGAATCATGATGTCAGTGATCTTCACGTCAGAACTCTGGAAAGAGGCCAGAGTTACAGACTTGGAATTCTGAGTTGGATGACCGTTCAAAACGTATTTTCCCAGTCGAAAATCTTTTTTTCAGAATTCCCAGTTGTCTTGAACTCACTGAAGTCTGAGATTTCCCAGTTCTGAGTTTCACGTTGTTTTGAATGCAGCCAAAATCATGCTGGATTGACAGCATGGCCAATGTATTCAACCTTATTCAGGCCCATGGTGTTGAATGTTTAGAATTTTAAGCTTGGAAAGAGACCCTTAAACCCAGACTTGGACCACACACACCCACACCGCTGAATAGCAGGCTAGTGATTTCTTTTCAACGCTTGCTGTTAGCCGACGATTCCTTCCAAACCACATATTGTTGAATTTGCGATTTCCAACTTGTTGTGTAATGTTTATGTCCAATGGCCGATGAGCACCGATACGTTTTATCTGTCATTTCTCTTCATAGGATTTGCCAGTAGACTGTAGAAGTGATTCATGATGATGACTGCTTGTCTAGCTTTCTAGCTAATACTTGGAATTAAAATAATTGAACCGACTTTGGTCAATTAGTTATTAAAAACTGAAAAGAAACCAACATTTTGGTTAATTGCTCAGCACTACAGGTAACAACAAAAACTCTCCCTACAATTGTTAGCTGGGTAACCAAGTGTTTAATGAAAATAAAGATAAAAGTGAAGAGGGGAAGATCCAGGAGGTTCAGGACATGACTATCTCTGCTCTAGAGGAGCAGTAAAAAAGCTCTCTATCAAAGACGCTTTCCTTCTCCTCATAAATACCAATCCAATGGTAAACCTCAGATCTGGTCAACACATGAGCTCCCCACTCCCTCCTCCAGAGACTGAAGTCTAGTTATTTGATTGAGCATGAAGACATTCAACATTTACCCACAGTATAAAGAAGGAATCTGTCGAAGAGCAACAGTGAAAGTTAGTGACTCATCTAGCGATACTATTTCTATGATAATGACATAACCTTGATGTGGGCTCTGACAGACGGAAGCTGAGGTCACACCTGACTTACTGCAGCTTTGGCTGCAACCCCGGAGGGCTCCAAACAACCACCCAACGTCTGTCTGTTTATCTGATCTCTGTGTGTTCTGAGTCTGAGGAGGGGAATCTTCTAAGACGTCTTAACCAGACAAAGAGCCCAGTGGCATTAAACACTTCATCTGAGGATTACCCTAGTATCCTCTCTGGCTGAGCCAGGCCAGGCTGAATATGAGGAGTAAATTCGATTTTTTTTCTTCATGTCTTCGCTCTTCTCTTCTTTGGAAAAACAGGGAGGAGTTGATGGGAGCTTTCCTTCCTACCACCAGAGATGCAGCGCTGAGGACGTTTGCCAGCGAGCAGCGCTTTGAAAGTGAAACACTAGAGTGGCAGATCACAGAGGCCAAGAAAAATGATATTCCTCTCGTTACGACTCCCCCGGCCGATTCCTTTGTTGTGGGAGCTTCTGATTTTAACTGGAAACAGGTCTCCCTCCACTCTCCTGTGTTCTGGAGCGTCCCACACACACACACACCCACACACACACACACACACACACCGTCATCATCATTTCTCCATCTTCTAAGGCCTAGTGACAGCTTGTTAAACCTGATGCCACGTGCAGACTCTTTCTCTCTGCATGAACTATGTCCTCACCTGTCAGTGAGACATGGAGGGGTGGGGGACATTGACTGGACTCTACTGTATGAGACCTAGGGAAGTTCTGACCAGGTAGATCTGCTTAACACAAAGGGAGAGGAGAAGGAAACCCCAGAGAGAGCGAAAGAGAGAGCGAGAACAAGAGAGAGAGAGAGAAAGAGAGAGAATATCCCTTCTGAGTGTTAACCTGTCAGCGCCATCTTTCGCTATCCAGCTGTTACACACCAGACCACTGACAGGGGACTGATATTTAATCAAATACAGATACCAATTTTTCAGGGATAAGTCAAGAATATATATATTTTTACACTGCATTAATGCACAGGGTACGAATTACGGGGGATCCAGGGGGGGCTCAGCTCCCCTGAATGAGACATTAGCTCCCCTAAACGCAACAAAAGTCCAACTTGGAGGGGGTGTCTCTAAATAATGCTAATTTAACCAATCTTCTATTTGTTTAAATACAGTGGTAAATATATTTTACTGTGCTAAATGTGAAAATAAAAGCTTCCAAATGAAATGAACACCCCCACCTTTCTGCCATGGTTTAAACCATTTATTCTATGTGGCTGCACACACCGTCTCCCTGTCTAAAGTGCTGTCCACTCAGTAGTGCTGGATTTCGGCATCAGCTGAGTTCCTTTAAACGCGTAGATGTTCCTTTGTACCTGATCATTTTTGCCAGTTGTTTGCCATGCGCCCTTGATAAAAAATAGCCTTTATTCCAACGCATTAGATTTATCTGTTGATTTAACATTGTTTGCTTTTGTCAGTCAGCTGTTTAGAGAACTCACTGCTTTGTTTTTCAGGTGTGAGGGCGTATTGGTGTTCTCCGTCATGTCCGTGGCCACAAGAAGTAGACCATTTATTTAACTTTATTATTTTCTATCGATCTTTATTTTCTTTGCTGGATCAGCTGACTATGGTCGCCAATATCACTAGACAACTAGCCTATAGCCAGACACCAATTTGCATCCAATCCATCCATCATGAATGACAGTAGTCCTATAGTTGACTCTTTCGGTTAGATGGATTCGATTCTGCAATGGCATAGGACTACATTATTTTGGATTTGTGTGCCCATTAGTATTGTTTTCACAGCAAAATATAATGACTTAGGCATACTTACACTTACAGAGCACTTTCCGAGATCGCCAAGAGACAGGAATCATACAGTGTCACGCCTACTCCCGCTCCCTCTCTCCAGCGCCTGACATCGCCGGTTGACTAAACACCGGCCCTGGCAACCATTATTACACACACCTGCTCCCCATCATTACGCACACATGGACTTCAACATCACCTTGATTACTTTCCCTTTATTTAGCCCTCAGTAGCCTCACTCATCATTAGTATTAGTATTAGTTTGTTTACATGTTCAGTACGCATCTCCTGTTTTGTTCATTTGCCTTGCACCTTCGTTATTAAACTCTCCTTCTACACCTGCTTCCTGACTCCCTGTGTATATGTGACATACAGGGTTTAAGTTCAATGTTCTAATTCAACTGTCAAATGCTTAATAATGACAAATAACACCGTCATGAATGTAATTAAAGTAAGGAAAGAAAGGTGGTGTTTTATGTCATACGATCTGGCAAGACTCCAAGCATTCAACTCGTGAATTATGGACAACTCCCAAACTAGGGTGTAAACATGTTTTGATTCAACTCATGTATTATATTGAATGTAGGCTACCTGTTCTGTGTGTGTTCATGTTTGTAAAATTGCCTTGGCTGAGAGGGTAGGCTACCGACAGTGGTGTGGGCATAGTAAAGGGTAAACGCAAGCCAACGCAGTTTACTCACCTTTTTAAGAAATAAAAACATTAAAAGTATATGTTTTTTTCCACCACGACAAGTGATTTGTTTGATAATCAGATGAAAACATCATGACTGGTTGTTTTCAGGGTTGGAAAATACATGGTGTCATAGCTACTCCCGCTCCCCCCCTCCGGCGTTCGACGTTGTCCGTTTACTAACCACTGGTCCTGGTAACCATCATTACACGCACCTGCGCTTCATCACGAGGCACACCTGAACTCCATTACCTCACTAATTACCTCCCCCTTTTTTTGGCACTCCCTTAGGTGCTTTCTCCAGGCAGTATTGTTTCTGTGTGTCATGCCAAGATGCTACTCCTATGTTGTATCGTTCCATGTTCTTTGTTATATTAAACGTACCACCTGCTTCTCGAGTCCCAGCATGTATGTTACAGAATACTGCCTCACAAAATGGAAGCAGCAGGAAATCAGAACCTCTCCCAGACGGTCGCCAACCACGACCAGCTGGCACAACTAGGGACAACTAGTACACTTTCACCTTCCAGACAGTAGCAGCATCCAGCAGATGGAAGGAACGGTGGTTCAAACGTTATTCAGAAGAGGACTGCGGAAGGGGGTCCAGACAGAACTGGCCTGTCGAGACAACAACCTCTCCTTGGATGCACTCATGGCAATGGCCATCCATCTGGATAACCTACTTCGGGAGTGTCGGCATCTCATCACTTCTTTCCCTCCCTTAGTGAACACTTTAGATCAGAGCCTGAACCCATGGAGGTAGAGGTCGCACACCAACCCGCAGTGGAACGACGCAGACGGCTATGTCTCTATTGTGGTCAAGTAGGGCTCCAGCAGTGTCCGGTACGTCCCAGCTCGGGATCCACGAGAGCAGAGAGACGATCACGTGATCTTCCACCTCATGGGGCAGGTGTGAGTATCCCTTCTCCTTCACTTTCTGCCAAACGCTTTTTGGTGTCGATCACAATAGTTGACTGTCCCTCATGTACTGTTTCTACAGCGTTAGGGGATTCCAGTGCCGCGGGGAAATTTATTGACCCAACCCTTGCCTCGTCTCTTAACATCACCTCATTCCCGCTCTCCTCTCCTTTCCCGGTTCAAGCCCTCGATACTCGGCCATTAGGTTCCGGGACCATCACAAACATCACCAAACCATTCACCCTCACCATGGAGTCCATCCATCAGGAGAACATTCCCTTCATCTCCAGTGCACCAGCTCACAAGATCATCCTCTGCCTCCTTTGGTTTCAACACCATAACCCCACCATCTCATGGTCGAGGATAAAAATCAAGGACTGGGCACCCGAATGCCAGAGGACCTGCCTTCACATGTCGGTTGAGAGTCCTGTGGTTGCCCTTCAGCCCAACATCTCAAATGTATACCAGGACCTGCGGGAGGTATTTTCCAAAACCTGCGCTACCTGTCTCCCTCCTTATTGCCCCTGGGACTGTGCCATCGACCTGCTTGCAGGCTCTGCGCTCCCGCACAGATGGATCTACCCTCTATCGGTGACTGAAACCAAGGCCATGGAGGACTACATCCATGAGGTTCTCCAACAAGGTTTCATCTGCACGTTCACTTCTCCTGCGTCTGCAGGCTTCTTCTTTGTGGTCAAGAAGGATGGAGGGTTATGCCCGTATATTGGTTACAGAGGACTCAATGAGATCACCACCAAGTATCGTTATCCTCTCCTGTTGGTGCCGGCAGCCATCAAACAGCTCCACAGGGCCCGGTTCTTTACCAAATTGGACCTGCGTAGTGCTTACAATCTCATCTGCATCTGGGGGGGATAAATGGAAGACCGCTTTTAGCACGATGTCTGGTCACTACGAGAACTTGTCATGTTGGGCGAGTTGGAACAGGTGTTTTTCTGAATCAAACGCGCCAAATAAATGGACATTTTGAGGATGTAACAACGGAATTTATCGAACAAAAGGACCATTTGTGATGTTTATGGGGAATTTTGGAGTGCCAACATTTATATCGTTATTTCTGAGTTTTGTGTCGCGCCAGGCGGGTTGAAATATGATTGTCATGTGTTTGTATGATGGGGTGCTGTCCTCAGATAATCACATGGTTTTCTTCCACTGTAAAGCCTTTTTCAAATCTGACACGGTGGCTGGATTAACAAGAAGTTATGCTTTATTTTGGTGTATTGCAGTTGTGATTTTATGAAAGTTCAATATTTCTAAGAATTGAATTTGAATTTCCGCTAACGGAACGTCTAGCCGTAACTTAAGCCCATAAAAATGTTTTGAGACCCCCCTGAATGTCACGGTGTAATTCTCACTCTGCTAATGCACATCCGGGTTCATGTACTCATCAACACCATGTTTAGAGTGTGAAACTCAAAACAAGCTCAAATTCATATTAATTCCAAGAGTGCTGATGTGTCTCAACAAAGCAACGTGGCATAGCCTTGCTAACTCTCTCCCACTCTCATTTGCACCCCCAGTGGTCCTGAAGCAGGCTGCTGCTGGCTGCCTGTTTTACGGCGAAGGCTGAGGGTGAGCCTTCCTTCCTGGCTGTGTGACAGCGTTGGGAAGCCTGTTCCTAACCCAGTGGTTAAATGAAACACCCCTTCTCTGTCTGGGTACGGTAAACCATCCTTCCACAGGTCCATCCTCCAACACTCTTTAACGCTCATGTTTTCCATTTGCCATCTGATATTGCTGATTTGGGGGATTTTATGCTTTGTTGAATAAAACAGAAAATTGTGTAAAGCTAATCTGGCGCCACTTTTTATTTGGCAAATATGCTTTTGTCTCTGTCACCCTGGTTCTATTTTCCGGAGGGGAGAGATCGGTGGGCTTCCGAGGCTGTACCGAGGCCTGTAGCGTGTGAGTGAGTAGCGTGCAGCATGTGAGCACTCATCTTTTTAGCATTAAAGGTGATTGACAGCTTTCGGTGAAAGCTGGAGTGTGGGATTTGGGCACATTTTGGTTCACACACACACAAACATTGACTCCACCACTGAATCCAAAGCAGCACAACAGATTTGTCATCATAACAAAACAGAGGGGAAAGTGAAAGTTAGAGGGGAAAAAACTCTAACCCCCCCACCAATGAGACACCCTCGGAGAGTGGGCTCATGGCCTCTATGACCCGTCAGCAAAGGTCACGGGTCTAGTTGTTTCATTCTCATTAGTTTGTCACTAACAAGGTCATCAGGAAAGCTGAGGTTCCCATGCATCCCCCCTCCCCTGAAATGAATTACTGTCACACAACATCACATCGCAACATGTGAACTGCACTGGAGATTGATGCGTTTGTACCTCCACCCCTTTCCTGCTGCAGACCAAATCGCCCTCTAATGGCCTCATGGGTGGAATGTTATTAATATTTTTCATAATTTCATAATTATATATATTTTTTAAAAGCTGAAAATCTGGTGTTTCTATGTCAAACAGTTTTGTTATATTTCAGTCTTCTGTGATGTATATAAAGTGTAATATTGGGATACAAACTCAATGTAATACTTTTCAACTATATATCTGACATGGTGCAGGTTTATTCTTCTTTGTAAGAACATAACCATGTGTGTGAGGCATATACTTTTGTTTCAAAGTAGATTTGTTTAAGACTACCAAGAAACACTCTGTGTGACCCTGATCTAGCCCACTGCAGTAAAATATTATTAATACAGTATAAAGCCAGAGAAATACAAATACTAGACTGTGACAGAATGAAAGGACAATGTGCTCTGTGCTTAGAAAAGGACTAAACTCAATCAAGGTCAGATTGTTATATCCCAGATGACTGTGTTCTCTCAGATGTAGTCAGAGTTTAGAAAATATTGGCAGCTCCAGCTTAAGCACTAAAGATCCAAGACTAGCCAATATACTGAGCCAAAAAAACTAAAGTTGATGCAGTCAGACATTGACTCGAGACTGCAATGGTCAAGACCAAAAAAGACAGATTCAGACAAACGGAGCACATCACGTCACCTGTACAAGTACATCTGGGATATAACAATCTGACCTTGATTGAGTTTTTAGTCATTTTTTAAGGAGCACATTGTATTTTAAGAGGGCAGGACTAAACCTATTCCCCCTCAAGAGACTGAAAAGATTTGTCATGGGTCCTCAGATCCTCAAAAGGTTTTACAGCTGCACCATCGAGAGCATCCTGACGGGTTGCAACACTGCCTGGTACGGCAACTGCTCGGCCTCCAAGGGTACTGCGTACGGCCCAGTACATCACTGGCGCCGAGCTTCCTGCCATCCAGGACTTCTATACCAGGCGGTGTCAGAGGAAGGCCCAAAAAATTGTCAAAGACTCAGGACACCTTAGTCATAGACTGTTCTCTCTGCTACCGCATGGCAAGCGGTACCGGAGTGCCAAGTCTAGGTCCAAGAGGCTCCTAAATAACTTCTACCCCCAAGCCATAAGACTCCTGAACAGCTGATCAAATAGCTACCCAGACTATTTACATTGCCCCTCCCCCCTCTGGAACGCTGCTGCTACTCTTTGTTATTATCTATGAATTGTCACTTTAATAACTCTACCTACATGCACATATTACCTCAATTACCTTGACACCGGTGCCCCCACACATTGACTCTGTACCGGTCCCCCCTGTATATAACCCTACTATTGTTATTTACTGCTGCTCTTTAACTTTTGGTTTTTGTTATCTCTTGCTTTTTTTGTGGTATTTTCTTAAAACTGCATGGTTGGTTAAGGGCTTGTAAGTAAGCATTTCACTGTAAAGTCTACACCTGTTGTATTCGGCGCATGTGACACATTTTGATTTGATTTGACTTGTGATGATGTCCTTTGCATACTCCCAGATGAGGAAGCCGAGGGCCAATTAGTAATTTGAATCAGCAGTTGGGTTTGATTCTAATTGGCCAGTATAGCGTATAGTAAATAGCATAATATGTGAGAGGAGTGGGGAGGTACACAGAGAGTTGATTAGAGGAGATGTCACAGTAGATTCTGATTTCAGCAGCAACTGATTGACCTTGAAGCTCCTAAATTAGCCCGAACGACATGAAAAGTATTGGAAAGTTGTAGAGAGAGAGAGAGAGCGAGAGAGAGAGAGAGAGAAAGAGTTGGAGTGCTGTTATCGTGCTCTTATTTCATAGGCATACTAAATAAAATAAAATAATGTTGACATTTTATTGATTTTGGATGATCTGACAGATTCATTCCAGGATATTTACAACAAATGACAAAGTTGTGATGAGTCACGTGTCGTCATGTCTTTTCCATGTCTTTCATGTCTGCTCTGATTTTGTCTGTCTCTAGAAGCAAGCAAAAATATTCACCCCAGTAAAAAAGTGGACTAAGGTAAGAGGTCATGTGAGGTTTATGGTTGGCTTTAGACTTTCACTTTGAAAGGGAGAGGCAGACAAATAGATCTTCTTTGAATACAATGAGGGAGATCTGGTCTATTCAGTGCCTTCGGAAAGTATTCAGACCCCTTGACTTTTTGCATATTTTGTTACGTTACAGCCCCTATTCTAAAATGGATTTAAAAAAATGTAAACTAAGCAATCTACACACAGTTTTTTAAACAGAAATACCTTATTTATATAAGTATTCAGACCCTTTGCTATGATACTCGAAATTGAGCTCTGGTGCATCCTGTTTCCATTGATCATCCTTGAGATCTTTCTACAACTTGATTGGAGTCCACCTGTGGTGAATTCAACTGATTGGACATGATTTGGAAAAGCACACACCTGTCTATATAAGGTCCCACAGTTGACAGTGCATGTCAGAGTTAAAACCAGGGCATAAGGTCAAAGGAATTGTCCGTAGAGCTCCGAGGCTGGATTGTGTCAAGGCACAGATCTGGGGAAGGGTACCAAAACTTTTCTGCAGCATTGAAGGTCCCCAAGAACACGGTGGCCTCCATCATTCTTAATTGGAAGATGTTTGGAACCACCGAGACTCTTCCTAGACCTGGCCACCCGGCCAAACCTAGCAATCGGGGGAGAAGGGCCTTGGTCAGGGAGGTGACCAAGAATCTGATGGTCACTCTGACAGAGATCAATAGTTCCTCTGTGGAGATGGGAAAACCTTCCAGAAGGACAATCATCTCTGAAGCAAACCACCAATAATGCTTTTATGGTAGAGTGGCCAGACTGAAGCCTGGAGTTTGCCAAAAGGCACCTAAAGATTCTCTGGTCTGATGAAAGCATGAACTATTTGGTCTGAATGCCAAGTGTCACGTCTGGAGGAAACCTGGCACCATCCCTACGGTGAAGTATGGTGGTGGCAACATCATGCTGAGAGGATGATTTTCAGCGGCAGGGACTGAGAGACTAGTTAGGATCGAGGCAAAGATGAACGGAGCAATGTACAGTGAGATCGTTGATGAAAACCTCAGGACCAGAGACTGGGGCAAAGGTTCACATTCAAATGGGAGAAACTCCCCAAATACAGTTGTGCCAAGCTTGTAGCGTCATACCCAAGAAGACTTGAGGCTGTAAGCACTGCCAAAGGTGCTTCAACAAAGTACGAAGTAAAGGGTCTGAATTTTTATGGAAATGTGTCATTTCAGTTTTTTATTCATAATAAATTAGTAAACATTTCTAAAAACGTGTTTTTGCATTGTCATTATGGGGTATTGTGTGTAGATTGAAGAGCGGAAAAAATATTTAAATTGATTGTAGAATAAAGCTGTAACTTAACAAAATGTGGAAAAAGTTAAGGGTTCTGAAAACTTCCCGAAAGCACTGTATATCCAGTATAGAGACTGGAGTGGTGGGGTAGAGAGATTCTGGCCCTGACTGTGGTCTTCTGGCTCTCGTGTAAAACTACCCGAAGTGACAGGGAAGTCTCCACAGACGGCATTAACACACAGGACACAAACCAACCAGACAGACAGTCCTGAGAAAACACACACACACACACACACACACACACACACACACACTACGAACCACTGTATGCTGTACTACTTTTGGCCAGAGCAATTTTTTTGTTTCCCCTTGTCCCACATGAGAGCTGTCCATAGTGCTGAACTCCACTGATCAACCTTTCTCAGCACAAGAACACGAAAATAACCACCTGTTATGGATGATGCGAATTTTCGCAGCTTTTTGTTAAAAATCGCGCAACATTTCAAAGTCCTGCTACTCATGCCAGGAATATAGTATATGCATATGATAAGTATGTGTGGATAGAAAACACTCTGAAGTCTCTAAAACTGGTTAAATCGGGTCTGTGGCTATAACAGAACGTGTTTAGGAGTAAAAATCCCTGGTAAAACTGTTTACCAAAAACACAAAAAAAATATTTGTCCGCCATTCAATGTATTGTTTAAGGCTAAAATAAATGAGGATCCCCTGTAAACGCCTACAGCTTCCACACGATGTCGCCATTGCTGTCATTTTCTGACTTATTTATCCTTGGTTACAACACGAATAAGCCCCTCCTTTCTTGAGGCGCACCACAGTATGTTGTGAAACTGAAAAAATGGACGATGATTTCCAGACTTGCTGCTATCGAATACAGATCGCCCCGTGATCAATTTGATACATCCTTAACGTTTATTAATACCTAAAGTTGGTTTAGAAAAGTCGTTTGAAGTGATTTGTAAAAGTTTATAGGCGACTTTTGTAATTTTAAAAAGTGACGTTGCGTCTTGTAAATGGGCTTTTTGCAGCATCAGACTGGCCTTCAGCAAATTACATTTTGGGTATACAATGACGGATTTAATCGGGAAAAATACCAAATTGTGATGTTTATGGGACATATAGGAGTGCCAACAAAGAAGCTCGTCCAAGGTAATGAATGTTTTATATTTTATTTCTGCGTTTTGGGTAGCGCCGGCTACCGCAAAATCTGTTGTTTACGTGTTGTGCTGGTATTTTGGGGGGGGGGTGCATGCTATCAGATAATAGCTTCTCATGCTTTCGCCGAAAAGCATTTTACAAATCTGACTTGGTGGCTAGACTCACAACGAGTGTAGCTTTAATTCAGTACCTTGCATGTGTATTTTTATGAAAGTTTGAGATTAACGAGTACTATACTCGAGTACTATAGGTGGCGCTCTGAAATTTCCGCTGAGCTGTCCCTGTGCAGGGACCACCTCCATATTAAAACCAACCTGAACTCACCTTAAAAATGGTGACAGCTTAGGGAGCAGTATAAAGTTTCCCCTGCAGTAGGACATACTGTAGATGAGAGGCCTGATAATACAGTAGGTATGTAATTGAATCCTGAAGGCTCATTGTCAGTTAAACTGTGAGTTTCGCTCCCAGTTGCTCCCAAATGTCGAACACTGGAGACATCCGTCACTCATCCACTACATCACATTTACAGCCATTCGTGTGTTCATTTGAGGGTTTCTTCACGCTATTGTTCACAGTAGAAAAAAGAGAAACAACACATACTGTATATCTGTGCCTGTGTAACAGATGCGTTACACCTTTTGTCAATGCATTGTGGATTTCTGTATAACGTGTTTGTTTTGATTGATGCCTTCTGAAAACAGGAATACCAGTTGATTTACTTTATTAAAGTAAAACTTGTAGGAACTTTTATTGTCCTGCAATTTCACCATCATTTGTTCCAACTTTTCCCCTCACAATTTACATTGAACAAAAATATAAACAAAAATGGAAATACATTTCTTAGGCCCTAATCCATATGACTGGTACTATACAGATATGCATCTGTTGGTCACTGATACCTAAAAAAAAAGGTTGGGGCAGAAAACGGATCAGAAAACCAGTCAGTATCTGGTGTAATTACCCTTTGCCTCTTGGAGTGCGACACATCTCCTTTGCATAGAGTTGATCAGGCTGCTGATTGTGGCCTGCGAATGTTGTTCCACACCACTTTAATGGCTGTGTGAAGTTGCAGTGAAGACGATCCAGAGCATCCCAAACATGCTCAATGGGTGACATGTCTGATGATTATGCAGGCCATGGAAGAACTGGGACATTTTCAGCTTCCAGGAATTGTGTACAGATTCTTTCAAAATGAGGCCGTGCATTATCAGGCTGAAACATGATGGTGGGGGATGAATTGCATAACAATGGGCCTTAGGATCTCGTCATGGTATCTCTGTGCATTCAAATTGCCATCAATAAAGTGCAATTGTGTTTGTTGTCCGTAGCTTATGCCTGCCCATACCATAACCCCACTGCTACGATGGGGCATTATTCACAACGTTGACATCAGCAAACCGCTCGCCCACACAACGTCTGTCATCTGCCCAGTACAGTTGAAAGTGGGATTCACTTCTCCATCGTGCCAGTGGCCCTTGAAGTTGTGCATTTGCCCACTTAAGTTGGTTATGAATCAGAACTGCAGTCAGGTGAAGACCCTGGTGAGGACGACAAGCACGCAGATGAGCTTCCCTGAGACAGTTTCTGACAGTTTCTGCAGAAATTCTTTGGTTGTGCGAACCCACAGTTTCATCAGCTTTCTGGGTGACTGGTCTCAGACGTACCCGCAGGTGAAGAAGAGAGGTGTGGAGGTCCTGGGCTGGCATGGTTACACATGGTCTGCAGTTGTGAGGCCGGTTGGACGTACTGCCAAATTCTCTAAAACAACATTGGAGGCGACTTATGGTAGATAAATTAACATTAAATTCTCTGGCAATAGCTCTGGTGGACATTCCTGAAGTCACCATGCCAATTGAGTGTGATGTACAGTACCAGTCAAACGTTTGGACACACCTACTCATTCAAGGGTTTTTCTTTATTTTTTTACTATTTTCTACATTGTTGAATAATAGTGAAGACATTACAACTATGAAATAACACATGTAATCATGTAGTAACCAAAAAAGTGTTAAACAAATATTTTATATTTGAGATTATTCAAAGCAGCCACCCTTTGCCTTGAGGACAGCTTTGCAAACTCTTGGCATTCTCTCAACCAGCTTCATGAGGTAATCACCTGGAATGCATTTCAATTAACAAGTGTGCCTTATTAAAAGTACATTTATGGAATTTCTTTCCTTCTTAATGCGTTTGAGCCAATCAGTTGTGTTGTGAAAAGGTAGGGGTAGTATACAGAAGATAGCCCTATTTGGTAAAAGATCAAGTTGGGTCTTTTACCAAATAGGGCTAGACCACTCGGCCTCCCGAGGGCGCCACTCGGCCTCCCGGGAGGCATTATTGCACAATTGGCCCAGCGTCATCCGGTTTAGGGAGGGTTTGGCCAACAGGGATGTCCTTTCCCATCGTGCACTAGCAACTCCTGTGGCGGGCCGTGCTCAGTGCACGCTGACACGGTCGCCAGGTGTACAGTGTTTCCTCCGACCCATTGGTGTGGTTGGCTTCCGGGTTAAGTGGGCATGTGTCAAGAAGCAGTGCGGCTTGGTTGGGTTGTGTTCCGGAGGACGCATGGCTCTCGACCTTTGCCTCTCCTGAGACCGTGCAGGACTTGCAGCGATGAGACAAGACTGTAACTACCAATTGGATACCACGAAATTGGGGAGAAAAAGGGGTAAAATATATATTATATATATATATTTTATATTATATTATGGAAAGAACAGCTGAAATAAGCAAAGAGAAACGACAGTCGAACATTACTTTAAGACATGAAATTCAGTCAGTACGGAAAATTTTAAGTGCAGTCTTCAAGTGCAGTCGCAAAAACCATCAAGCCCTATGATAAAACTGGCTCTCATGAGGACCACCACAGAAAAGGAAGACCCAGAGTTACCTCTGCTGCAGAAGATAAGTTCATTAGAGTTACCAGCCTCAGAAATTGCAACCCAAATAAACGCTACAGAGTTCAAGTAACAGACACATCTCAACATCAACTGTTCAGAGGAGACCGCTTGAATCAGGCCTTCATGGTCGAATTGCTGCAAAGAAACCACTACTGAAGGACACCAATAATAATAAGAGATTTGCATGAGCCAAGAAACATGAGCAATGGACATTAGACTGATGGAAATCTGTCCTTTGGTCTGATGAGTCCAAATGTGAGATTTTGTCTTTGTGAGACTAGTAGGTAAACGGATGATCTCCACATGTGTGGTTCCCACCGTGAAGCATAGAGTAGGAGGTGTGATGGTGTGGGGGTGCTTTGCTGGTGACACTGTCTGTGATTTATTTAGAATTCAAGGCACACCTAAGCAGCATGGCTACCACAGCATTCCGCAGCGATAAGCCATCCCATCTGGTTTACCCAACACTCCTCCAGGCTGACCAAGGAGAGTGACGGAGTGCTGCATCAGATGACCTGGCCTCCACAATCACCCGACCTCCACCCAATTGAGATGTTTGGGGATGAGTTGGACCGCAGAGTGAAGGAAAAGCAGCATATGTGGGAATTCCTTCAAGACTGTTGGAAAAGTATCTCCAGGTTAACCTGTTTGAGAGAATGCCAGAAGTGTTCAAAGCTGTCATCAAGGCAAAGGGTGGTTACTTTGAAGAATCTAAAATCTAAAATATATTTTGATTTGTTTAACCCTTTTTTGGTTACTATTGTCACGCCCTGGCCTTAGTTATCTTTGTTTTCTTTATTATTTTGGTTAGGTCAGGGTGTGACATGGGGGATTTATGTGTTTTGTCTGGTCTAGGGTTTTTTGTATGTTTATGGGGCTGTATCCTTTCTAGGTAGTTTGTAGGTCTATGGTTGCCTAGATTGGTTCCCAATTAAAGGCAGTTGTCTATAGTTGTCTCTGATTGGGAACCATATTTAGGCAGCCATATTCTGTGGGTACTTTGTGGGTGGTTGTCTTCTGTCTTTGTGTCATTGCACCAGATATTACTGCTTCGGTTTTCACATTTGTTGTTTTGTATTTTGTAGTGTTCTCGTGTATGGTCTTGATTAAACATGTTGAACTCTAACGACGCTGCATTTTGGTCCTCCTCTCCTTCAGCGGAAGAAAGCCGTTACAACTATATGATTCCATATGTGTTATTTCATAGTTTTGATGTCTTTACTATTATTCTACAATGTAGAAATAGTAAAAATAAAGAAAAACCCTTGAATAAGTAGGTGTGTCCAAACTTTTGACTGGTACTGTATGTTGTTTAACGCTGAACGCTGAACGAGAGACCTAAGATTTTATATACCTTTTTATTTACATTTTGGATCCCGCAGCTCAGTTGGGCTCAGTTGCTGTGAACGCTAGATTCCATGTAAAGAGAGAGACATGGAAACCCAGCTAGCCTAGCTGGCTCGGCAGTCCCAAATGCAGGTCGCTATTGAACATTTTCAACACTGCAGGAGCTGTGTTTACTTTTCTTCATTCTTCACAATGTGGACCGCCCGGACTTTTAATGTAGCAACTATTTGCTTGCAGAGGACTACAGGGGTGAAGTGGCTGCTCTTAGCAAACAAGTAGCAAACCTACACAAGCTACTGGGAAATCCACAACCTCCTACTTTTTTCAAGCGTACAAAGGGTACGAATTGTGAGAGTAATGTGTAAACATTATATTGATTACTTTATTTTGTGGTGCCTAAAAGTGTTAATCTGTGATCTACAAAATGCTCTTAATCTATGAGCCGGAGATCGATTGCTCTGGTCTCCACCCATATTCCTGGGGAAATCGCGGTCTTTTCTCATTGAACTATTGAGAAAACAACACCGTATCACTCTCGTGATTATTTCTCCCCTGTTTTCAGGTACGTTATTGATGATAAAAAAAATAGTAATTTAAATGTTATAACTCGCTAACATGTCAAGAGTGTTTAAGGTGTGTCTTAGTAACATCATGAGGAAGTTAGAGTTAAGTTTGAAGAGAGTAATATGAGCCCTGCCTCAACATGACAAGCGCCTTGGAAGAACTACAGGAAGAGGTAGTAGGAGAATTGCACACCCTGACTAAAGACAAATTACTAGAGATATGTGATTTCCTTGACATATCAGGCGAACAGAGAAGAGATGTTCAAAACAAATCCTGCATATCATTAATGACTCACGTTATGATGTTCCTTGAAAGAGAGGAAGTTGCAGAGTTAGAAGATGGTGGCATGTCAGAATTGATGCTACTTGAAGACGAAATGACAGAGATGGTCAGTGGCATAAATAACAAAACAGGACAAATTGACCATGATATTGAACCAGCCGGAACACATCACAGAATAGAGGAACTAAGAACTGTAACCCCACAACAAGGGGTGGGAACTGAGCAGATTACTGCAGCCAAAGCCAGTGATTCTCTGCATCAGCCTCAACCCCATGCCAATCTTCAGGGGAGCGTGCCGCTCTCACCCAATGCACAGCCCAGCCCATACTGGCGCAAAGAGTTTAACATTTCTGGTCAGATAGGTGAACCGGGCCAGAAAGAAAAACTGATTTTTTTCCAGCCTTGTCCATCAGATCGAGAATGGACTTAACAGAGGCTATCCTGAGGTAGAAATATTAGACGCAGTAGTCAGGGCTATTTCTCCAGGCTCACAACTAAGCAGCTACTTGGAAGGTAAACCCCAGCTAACTCTTCCCACACTTAGATGTATCCTGCGTTCCCACTTCCAAGAGAAGAGTGCAACAGAGCTTTACAAACAGCTAGCTTCAGAAGCACAGCATAGCAAGGAGACCCCTCAAAGCTTCCTGATGCACGTCTTAGATTTGAGGCAGAAAGTACTGTTTGCATCCCAGGAGTCAGAATCAGGGCTTAAGTATGACCCTGCTCTAGTCCAGAGCATGTGTTTACACACAGTCCTTACGGGTCTCCAGAGTGACAGTATCAGGATAGACGTGCAGCCTCTCCTGCTAGAGAGCAAAACATCAGATGAGGTTTTGCTAGAGAAGCTTAACATTGCTTGTGCTAATGAGATAGAAAGACGAAACAAAAAGCGGTTTAATGCCCCACAGCCTGCTACAACTGTAAGTGTAGTCCAGTTAGAAGATACACCATCTGCAAAGTGTCCTGTGAAGGAAGCCAAAGCTAAGATACCCGCAGGACTGTTAACAGAGTTAGCTGAACTTAAGACAGGTGTAGCTTCTCTAAAAGGTCTCAGTGCTCAGATTAAAGAGACATTACAGCAGCCTATGTTTCAGTCACCGCCTTGTACCTATGACCCACCCCCAGTTAGGAGGCCAAATAGGGACCCCCAGCCACCTGTTTCCCAGCAGCAGTATTACAGCAACTACAGTCGGTCCCAAGCACCTGACCCTGCGCAGCATCAATATGCACCTAACCGGTATACCAACCGCTCTGCTCAAGCTCCAAGGAGGTGTTTTGTCTGCCAGCAGGCCAGAACAGATGCACGCTGCACACACTGCTTCCGATGTGGGAGTGGAGAACATTTTCAAGCTGGATGTAAAATCCGGGGAGCCAGACCATCGAGGGAGGCCCCTTTAAACGGAAACGGGTTACCGCTGAGGGACGAGTGTTAACCGTAGCTACCAAAAAGTCCCAGAAATGTGCAAATTGTGCCAGAGAAGATTCATTTGAGAACCTGAAACAATGTTCATCATGTAAAGAGACACTGTACTGTTCCAAAGTATGTCAGAACCAACATTGGACTAAACATTTGGAAAAATGCACTCACCTGAAAATTGACTCTACCAGTGAAAGGTTTTCCTGCACAGAGGAAAATGCCCACTCCTTACCATCCCTAGCTCAAGGTTGCCACCCCCGTAAGGTCACCTCGCTAGTCGGCAGACAGTGCCTTATTGAGTGTCACCTGAATCGCCACCACCTCCAAGCTCTATGGGACACAGGCTCTCAGGTATCGGTCATTGATGAACGATGGAAAGAGGAATCTCTCCCAAACGCAAGGCTGAGAGATGTTTCAGAAATCCTGGACTCACCTGATGATCTAAGGTTGACTGCAGCAAATGGGACTGAAATACCGTACCTGGGATGGATTGAAACAACTTTTCGGCTAGCCTCTGAAACTGACCAAACAAAGGAACTGATCATCCCGGTGCTGGTAATGAAAGGCTGTCACCTATCTCATCCAAACATAGGTTTCAATGTTATCGAGCACATCCTGACAATGACCGAAAAGACTAAACGATACAGTACAGTAAAAACAGCTTTCCCAAGCCTCAAAAGAAACAAGGTGAGAGCTTTTATACAGGCTGTTAGCGCAGAACAGACAGATGAATACGCAGTGAAAACCAAGAAAGAGAAGGTTGCTGTACCAAAACACAGTAGCATTCAGATTGAGTGCCGTGTAGCTTCCCTGCCTTTCAAAGATGACATGACAATGCTTTTCCAGACAGATCTGAACCCGCAGTGGCCAGACGACCTTGAGTTCTTTGACACACTAGTCAGAGTCAGGAAAGGTGTTTTTCCAGTTATCCTGCTTGATGTCTCTAACGACATTGCCCTGCTAGGACGCACAATAATCGGTACAGTACAAACCATTATGACTGTGTTACCTGCCCAAGTCTTTGAAAAAACTGTCACCCCAGCCACAGTGAATCACAGCGTTCGAAACCCATGTACTGCTACTGAACAGTGGGATCCACCAGTAGGTTTAATTAACTCACCTAACCCAAGAGCAGAGAGGAGTTGTTAGGCAAATGCTTAGAGAAGAGTGCCACTCCTTCTCCCGATCAGACAATGACATTGGCTGCATTGAACGATTGAAAATAACTATTTCTCTAAAGGACTCTGAACCAGTAAAGCGCACATACATGTCAGTGCCCAGGCCACTGTATCAGGAGATGAAGGGTTACCTTTATGACCTCATAGTCCAGGGCTGGGTTAGGAAGTCAAACTCTTCATATTCTTCACCTGTCGTGTGCGTTCGTAAGAAGGACGGGACCCTCCGGTTGTGTATAGATTACAGAGACCTGAACAGAAAGACACATCCCGACCGCCAGCCAATCCCTCCGGTCCAAGACATCATGGACAGTTTAGGTGGTAATTCCTGGTTCTCCCTCTTAGATCAGGGAAATCACCAGGGGTTTATCACCAGGGGTTCATCTCTGAAGAAAGCAGACCACTGACAGCATTTGTGACACCGTGGGGACTCTACGTATGCCATTCGGCCTCATGAACGCTCCTGCAGCTTTTCAGCGGTGTATGGAGGAGTGTTTGGAAGGGCTCCGGGATAACATCTGCATTCCTTATCTGGACGACACGCTAGTTTTCAGTAAAACATTCGACAGCCATGTGAATGATGTGCGAAAAGTTTTGCAGCGTCTCAGAGAGTATGGCATTAAACTCAAACCAAGTAAGTGTGATCTTTTTAAACCCCAGGTCCGTTATTTGGGCAGAATAGTGTCTGCAGAGGGCAGCCGAGTTTACCCAGCCGATTTTGAAGCAGTAAGAGCATTGAAAGAAATCAGACCAGAGACTGTGGGCCAGCTCAGAAAATTGCTTGGTTTACTCACTTACTACAGACAGTACATCAAAGACTTTTCTATGACCTCCTGAAAGCAGATTCAGAGAAATTACCAGGCAGAGAGAACGGTGATGCAGATGCTTTGTCAAGGATGCCACTGGATGTAGAGTCACTGATGAGAGAATGTTCTGAGGAGCTTCCACCAGACACCATTGCCGCCACGATACAAGCAGTTGAGGTACAGAAAGAGGCTGTTGTACCTTGGTCATTTTCAGCTGCATCTATGTCAGTATCAGCTGAAGGTGAGACAACCACTGCAACAACCAGCTCGATCCCAAAAGATGGGATAAGAGAAGCACAAGAATCTGATCCGGTCATCCGTCCTGTGCTCAATTTCAAACTGTCTGGTTCCAAACCGCCAGTTAAAGAGCAAAAGACAAAATGCCTATTCAGAGAATGGGACAAATTGACAATAGACAGTGATGGCATTCTGTACAGAATCACTACAGCCCGCAAGCAGTTAGTTCTACCAGAGCAGTACAAAGGTAAAGTGATGGAAGAGTTGCACAATAACATGGGACACCAAGGTACTGACCGCACTGTATCACTAGTACGTGACCGCTTCTTCTGGCCATATATGCAATCTGACATCGAGCACTATGTGACTAAAACTTGTAGCTGTGTCAAGCAGAAAAAGCCAGCCCATGCAGCAAGAGCTCCTCTGACAAACATTGTGACAACACAGCCATTTGAACTGGTATGTGTAGACTTCCTTCATCTCGACAGATGCAAAGGGGGATATGAGTACATCTTCGTGATTGTTGATCATTTTACACGTTTCACTCAAGCCTACGCCACCACGTCAAAGTCAGGTAAAACTGCCTCAAATCTCATCTTCAATGACTTTGCCCTGAAGTGTGGGTTCCCGTCCCACATCCACCATGACCAAGGGGGAGAATTTGAAAATCAGTTGTTCCATCAGTTAAAGAAACTCAGTGGCATGGCGGGGTCCAGGACAACACCCTATCACCCGATGGGAAACGGTCAAGTGGAACGCATGAACAGAACATTGTTGCAAATGTTAAAGACACTAACTGAGACACAAAAGTCAAATTGGAAGGAGTCTCTGAACAAACTGGTTTATGCCTATAACTACACCCGTTGCGAAGTGACTGGCTATTCACCATTTTATCTTCTGTTTGGGAGATCACCCAGGCTTCCAGTTGATATGCTCTTTGGATTGTGCACAGAGGCAGGTTCCAGTAACCATTGAGACTACGTGGAGAACTGGAAACGAGGGATGGAAGAAGCATACACCATTGCAAATGAAAATGCTCAGAAAGCCGCTGAAAGAAGTAAGAAGTACTATGACACTAAAGTTAGGAGTTCAGTGCTACAGCCTGGCGAGTGAGTTCTGATTAAAAACCTTATACCAAGAGGAGAACCAGGAAAACTCCGTAACTATTGGGAAGATACAATTCACACAGTGGTGAGACAAATGGGTTCAGACCTGCCGATTTATGAATTGAGACCAGAAAAGGGTAAGGGACGCTCCAGGGTCCTGCACAGAAACCTGCTCATGTCCTGTGACCACTTACCTTTTGAGACAAAACCAGAAATTACCAAAGTGGACAAAAGTCAGAAAACGAGGAGACACCAGCCTGCATCACAGCCTCTAGATTCTGATGAAGACAGCGGGGATGAATATGACCTTCATCATGAGCCGCTACAGGTTCCCACATCTCCTACAGTACCTGAGGAGAGGAATGCTGAACCAGCGAGAGACTGGGAACACAGGCCCCCAACAGTGAAACAGACAGTTGCAGTGCCAGTCCCTGATACGCTACCAGCACAGCCTCTTGTTGAAAAGCGACTGGAGGAGACAACAACAGTTGTCCTGCTGAAAATTTGCCTGATGATCATCCACCAAGTGCCTTTCCTTCATCTACTGATGCTGCTGAACCTGAGGAACCAGCCTACCAGCTGCCACAAAGAGAGAGACACCCTCCAAGACGTATCACCTATGATCAGCTTGGTATCCCTTCCTGCTACAGTATCCAGCCACAGCCACAGTTGTTCCCTGTCTACTCTGCACCAGGACTGGTTCCATGGCTGCCATCACTACAGCAATGTTACCTTCAGCCACCTTACATGTATGGGCTTCAGCAAACATGAGGCTACAGAGTTGACATGTTTGACCATGGACTACTGTCTGATTTCACAGACTGTCAAAAGAGACAATTTGCAGACTATGCATATAGATCATTAAAATTGATGGACTGTTGATCAATAGTATGAGAAAAGACTGCTTATGTTATATAGCTGGTCAACAGATATGGACTGTGAATATTACGTGTTAGTTATATTTGAACTGTGACCCTTGACCTCTGCTCAAGTAGTACCTTACAGAAGAGGATTTTCTAGGTCCAGTGCATACGGACTGTTGAAGAAGACAATGTTGGTAATGTTGGGACAACATTTATTTTGTCGTGGAGAGTGTGACAGGCTAAAGGAAATATTCATAGCCTGTTATACATTAAAAAGTATTAGTAAGTTCATAGTATGTGAGGATCTTAAAACATCTAAGGTTAAAAAGATGCATTCAGTATTAGTTGATAGAGATTGATAACATTCATATAATTGTGTTAAAATTCAAATCCGTCAAGCGTACAAAGGGTACGAATTGTGAGAGTAATGTGTAAACATTATATTGATTACTTTATTTTGTGGTGCCTAAAAGTGTTAATCTGTGATCTACAAAATATTCTTAATCTATGAGCCGGAGATCGATTGCTCTGGTCTCCACCCATATTCCTGGGGAAATCGAGGTCTTTTCTCATTGAACTATTGAGAAAACAACACCGTAACACTCTCGTGATTATTTCTCCCCTGTTTTCAGGGGCGTAACACAGACACCCATGCAAACCCCACAAGACATGCCGCCAGAGGTCTCTTCACAATCCCCAAGTCCAGAACAGACTATGGGATGCACACATTATTACATAGAGCCATGACTACATGGAACTCTATTCTACATCAGGTAAATGATGCAAGCAGTAGAATCAGATAAGAAAACAAGTATAAATACACTTTATGGAACAGCGGGGATTGTGAAGAGACACACACAAAGGTACAGACACACACATACGCACACAAGCGCTAGCACACTCACTCTACAAACACAAACACATACATTGTAAGATTGTTGTATGGTGGTATTATACATTTTGCATTATAGTGTAATAATGTTATATGATGTACGGTTTTATCTTTTGTTTTATATGTAATGTAAGTGCCTTAATGTTTTCGGACCCCAGGAAGAGTAGCTGCTGCCTTGGTAGCAGCTAATGGGGATCCCTAATAAATAGAAATTGTCCGCTCCATTAAAACTTGAGACATCTGTGGCATTGTGTTGTGTGACAAAACTGCACATTTTAGAGTGGTCTTTTATTGTCCCCAGCACAAGGTGCACCTGTGTAATTATCATGCTGTTCAGCTTCTTGATATCAGCTTCTTGATATGCCACACCTGTCAGGTGGATGTATTATCTTAGCAAAGGAGAAATGCTCACTAACAGGGATGCAAACAAACGTGTGCACAACATTTGAGAGAAGGTTTTTATTCATAAGGAACATTTCTGGGATCTCTTACTTCAGCATGGGACTAACGCTTTACTTGTTGCGTTGATATTTTTGTTCAGTGTAGTAAACAACAAGTACAGTTCATAATCTGTTGGGTGGCAACTCTGCCACACATTTGACCACTGGTCACATTTTTTTAAAAGTTTTATTTACCGAGGCAAATCAATTAAGAAAAAAATATTTTTTACAATGACGGTCTACCCCGACCAATTGCTTTCCGCCCTATGGTTCTCCCAATCACGGCCAGATGTGAAACAGCCTGGATTTGAACCAGGTACTGTAGTGACACCTCTTCGTACTGAGATGCAGTGTCTTAGACCACTGCGCCACTCGGGAGCCCAAACATACAGGTTGCCTGTTCTAAGGACTGGGATCAGCAGCCAGCGTTATGGCCTCAATGCAAGGTGGAACGAAACAGTGAGACCCAAACACCTGAGACTACACACCTATGTAATTTATTTTGTCTCAGAATGAGAAAAAGAGAGCCTTAGATATAAAAAGAGTAGTGAATGCTAGCCAGGGCAGGATAACACCCTAACAATCCAACACACATGTTCTGGGCTAGCCGAGCCGTAGCCTGAGGGAGAAGCAGCATGTGGTAGAGGTTTTCTCCCGTCCTCTCCTAACACGTCTGAGGAGTGGGACTGAGATAGACGCAGTGATAGGCATCAGAGCCAGCTGTGGATTAACACAATTCACACTTCACTTAGAGTAGGTAACAGAGCCACCTCCCCATGGCCCTTAGAAGGGTCTCCAGTCTCAGCTTCAACACCAGCCTCAATCCCAGCCTCAGCCTCGGCCTGCACCTTCAGTCTTTGAGTTTAAACCAAATAAAACACTACAAAGAGCTGTTTTAAGAGGCCTGGCTCTGTTACTGCAGCAGATACATTTACTAGGAGTAAATCAAATTCCAAAGTAGTAATGAAATAGAGAGACAAAATCAAATATAGCACCACTGCACCCACTGCTGTTTTAGAACGCTTGAACAACGTTTCATGGCGTTTTGTTACTTTCGTGGCAAGTTCAGACGCTGTGACATTTATTGAATTCACTCACTCTCCCATATCTCTCTCTCTCTCTCTGTCATATTTTTCTCTCTCTCTCTCTACTCCATCCTTTTATGTAATTAAAAGATGTATGTGTGGGTGTACAAAGTCCTTTGGAAATAAGTTGGACATTTCCACAGGACTTTGACAGTAATGATTTAGAGTCAATGGGGTATTGTACACATGACAAGACGAAGATTATAATTAATCAAGATTACAAAAAGCGGTAATCATTCGACTGTATCCAGGATACACATGCACACACACTGTTCAGTGAGCAATATGACTGTCGCCTTACTCACTCCTACATTTTTAGATCATTTAGCAGACAGTCTTTTCCAGAGCTACTTACAGGAGAAATGAGGGTTTAGTGCCTTGCTCAAGGACAGATACTGCTGACAGGGCAGGCTAGAGTTGAGCCAGTGTGTGTGAGTGGGCAGTGGGGGGTGGTATCAATGGGAGGGTGTGGAGCTAGAGTTGCCCTGACACTGTCCTGCCCTGCACTGCACAGGTGTCACATGAGAGGTGACAGGCTACGAGAGAAAACCAGGTCAGGGTAAAGGACAAGGTAAGACACCTCACATATTTTCCTCATTTGTGGTTGCCCCCAGGGCCTTTTTATATCAGTTAGGCCTACAGCCAATTAACACAGCAGAGCTAGGGAGAGAGAGGAGAGGGAGTGAGCGAGAGAGAGAGACTGTAGGCAAAATTCCGATGTACATTACTCACTAACACCATCACTGCCTATTTATTTTTGGAAACTGATATGAAGCTTTGCTTTCTTTGATTAATATCAAAACATCTGAAGTCATAATAATTTACATTGTGTGATCTTCAGTAAACCAAATCTTGAAATAAATAGTCAAAATGTCATTTTATTTTAGATTTTGTTTTTCACATTTCCATCGAGTTTATTTACTTATAACACACAGCTGCTTTTCTAGAAATGTATCGTAACAATGTTGAGACCGCATAAATGACCGACATTGACAGGTGTAGAGAGGTACTGCAGGTAGTTTAACATTCATAATCTATAGGACAAAGGCTAAAATGTATTTAACATCGTGTTCATCTTACTTCAACTATTATTTGTGGAGAAACGTTAACATAGGCCTGGTCGGATCTGAACATTACATGCAAGTCTATCTTGCACATGGTAAAGAAGACAGAATGGATCAGAAATAGTATAATCATTGTTTGAACAACTAATCTAAATTCAACACAATGCATTTTACAGTAGGCCTCTACACATCTGACATATAATATTATGTCAATGCCCATTTTCATTTGAATGGAAATTCAGTATACTTGCTGAACATTAGGTACTGTACATGTCATGTTCTCTCACTGAATGTGTGATGGCCTGGGATTTTCTACAGGTTGAGATTGAGCAGTTCTGTGTATAATACCTTTATTCAGTATTGCACTGCCCTCAAGTGTTCATAGATCACATTGTTATCATCCATAGCATTGGAGACGTACAGGCCAAAAGTTAAACACTCTGCACAATAACAAAAACATGACTGAGTTTTATGTTTTGCGTTTTTTGGAATTGTTATTTTTGAGGTTGACTTTATTTTAGAGCTATCGAATCCATTCAGAGACTTCGAGCACCAGCTGTAATCGGTGAGTGGTTCTCCATGGATGGCTGCTCAGGTCAGCGGGTCAGATACAGTCACATACAGTATACTCAGAAAAAAACTGTAGAGTAAAATATCAGTCAGGCAAACTCAAAGATAAACCTATGGCAGTTTTATATCTGAGGTGTCACTGACAACCCTGTGATCATTTGGTATGTAGGCCACAGTGACGCTGCAAGTTATTGTGTGTGATGTACAGTAGGTCTATAGAACAGTACTGTTACTGTAGTGCTTTGTGTTACTGACCATGCTGTGTGTTTTATATGTAGGCCTAGTATGTATTTCCCCATCTGTGCTGTAGTATGTCATGTGCGACGCCCCTCCCCTCTCTATGGATCACTGTGGCATCAGCACATTTCTAGCCTCTGCGGGGTCACACTCACTGTCCGTGTTAATCTCTGTGATAGTTTTATTGAAGTCACACAAAAGCACACAATCACACAATAGGAATAGAACTAACTATGAGCTGCATCGTCAGACACCAGACATTTCAGAATGGAGTTGATGTCATAAGGACTAGTGGTGAGTAATACAGAATGATATTAGTAGATCCCTCCATTCCTAAATGTATTTTGATGCAAGTGGGATTGATGAAATGTTGTTGACATCTACTAAAATTACAATCCATTATGATGTTATGAGGTTCATTCTCAGGTTAGGCCAATTAACATTTGTTTGGGTGCGTTGGTGTTTTCAAATGGACTAAGATGGCCTCAGTCTCTTGAAAATGGTTAATATTTAATGGAGTTCATAGTACAACACTGCCGAGATGAGAGATGCACTGTTAACCATTTGTTAACACTTTTACAGAGCTCTTTTCAGAATAAGCAGTTGCCTGTTTTTTAGGGCTTGCTAGGGTTGCAATTTGTGTTATCATTCACCATAGCCTATGCGTGAGAAGGTATGCCTATATTTTCCCCTAATACTTTTGTAGCATCGATAAATTATATGTATTTTTTGGGAGTTTTACACCCAGCCCTCTGTCTGTCTGTGTTCAGTCGTTGCCGTGTGTGTTGCTTTTTTTGCTGTTTCACTCGTGTGCAGCTCTATCGACTTAAGTTTGCATCGAAATAATTTTTTCACAGACACAGATTGACATTTCGTGAAATGACAACTACTAGGTGAATACATAGTCTGTTGACGTGGTAAACTAGTTACGCTACTCAACTGAAGGAAAGGAGATTTATAGGCTACTGCAATCATTTTGTTTGATAAGGAAAAAATATGAAAGTGACTGCACTGTTATGTTTTCTGGATAACAAATGTATTGTGTAGATATCTTGCTTTGTCATGGTAATTGTTTAGTATTGTGCTAGTCCCGTAGGCATTTTTACAAATGAAAAAAAAACTGGTGTTGACAAGTAGGCTAATTTTGCATTTTGTCCTTCATTTTCTTTGGGTAAGTATTTATCCATTCTGCTTTTAATACAGGATTACATGATAGTGTAATTAACACATTGATAGCATTTCTTTACAACTGCTGTCCCTGACAGTGATCATATATCCTACAGAGAGGGGACCTGCTGTGCTGAGATGGCTATGGTATGTCTCACAGACTTTGAGGAGTATGCGAAGGAGCACCTCTCCAAGGCCACATGGGACTACTACGCAGCCGGAGCAGACGAGTGCTGCACCAGGGATGACAATCTGCTGGCCTACAAACGGTAAGTACCTCTCCCCATCCTGCAAACTACATTACCCACGATTCAATGTCAGTCACTAACATCACTCAATAACAGCACACCTCAAACAGTAGTGCTTGGAAGATCCAAAATAATCACTTTGTCTCGGTCCCAGGATCCGTCTGCGACCACGGATTCTACGGGACGTGTCAGTGTGTGACACCAGGACCACGGTGCAGGGCACAGAGATCAGCTTCCCTGTGGGCATCGCCCCCACTGCCTTCCACTGCCTGGCCTGGCATGAGGGAGAGATGGCCACCGCCAGGGGTGAGGACTAGGAGGTGTTTAACAGCTGTAGAGGTTGAGCTCTTTAGGCCAATAGCTTTGTTGTCACTGAGTATTCTAGGGGTGGTCCACTCAAAATCTCTTTCTCTTGTTTACTATTGCGCTTGTTTACTATTGCTAATACTGCACAATTTAAACACTTGCCCCCCAATCCCCCCATGTGTAAATAAATTGTGCCTTCCTGTATTATACTTGTGCAAAACAAAAATATATGTTCTCTCTCTCTCTCTCCTCAGCTACGGAGGCAGTGAACACATGTTACATCACCAGTACCTACTCCACCTGCTCTGTGGAGGAGATCGCAGCTGCAGCGCCTAACGGCTACCGCTGGTTCCAGCTCTATGTGTACCGGGACAGAAAGCTTTCTGAATCAATCATTCACCGTGTGGAGGCCCTGGGCTACAAGGCCTTGGTCCTCACTGTCGACGTGCCCTACACCGGGAAGCGCCGCAACGATATACGCAACCAGTTCAAGCTCCCGCCACACCTCAAGGTCAAGAACTTTGACGGTGTCTTCCAGGTTAATATTTTTAACAATAATGATTTTTACCATAAAATCATATAGGGATGGTTTCCTGGACAAAGATTAAGTCTAGTCTTGGACTAAAAAACACTGTCAATGGAGAATCTTAATCTGTGTCTGGGAAACCAGCCCATAGTGCCATAGTAGAGAGACAGTAGCTGCTCTATAACTATTTAAGAATAATCCAACTAATGTATTTCCCATGAGGCCTCCTTCTGTGTGTATGTGTTTTGTTCTGTACTGTATGTGTCTGTCGTGTCTGGGTGGGTGTCCCTTTGACTACCTCTGTAGGAGGCTGCCGGTCCTGCGGGTGAGGAGTATGGGGTCCCTGCCAACACCCTGGACCCCTCCATCAGCTGGAAGGACGTGTACTGGCTGCAGTCTCTCACCCGCCTGCCCATCATCATCAAAGGCATCCTGACGAAGGAGGACGCTGAGCTGGCCGTGGAGCACGGCGTCCAGGGCATCATCGTGTCCAACCACGGAGGACGCCAGCTGGACGGAGGGCCCGCCACAGTAAGAATGTGCACAGAGTATATCACTTCATCATCATCTCGCCTCTATTTTACCCTACAGTCAGCAAGCCAAACACCATTTTGTTTATGAAATGCTGATTTTAAAGGACAGGGTCTTTCCATTTGATTTCATGAAATGTTGATTTTAAAGGACAGGGTCGTTCCATTTGATTTCAATCACTTTTGACCACACCCCTTTTCATACATGTTTGCCCATTTTAGAAGTGTTCAGAAGTTAAATTTTGGACCTGAATGCCAACACATTCAAGAGATAGAAGTGCTCAAAGGTTTTTGCAAAAACCCACCATACCATGAGACGTCCGTGTCCTCATCACTGGAAAAGATAAACAGTTGAGTTTGTTATCATTGAAAATCTTAGAAACAGGGTTGTCAAACTGTTCTATACTTTTTTAAATTTCCTAGCCTAGACCCTATTTTACATAATCTGATGTGTTTGTGTTGTGCCAGCCATCAGTTTAGATACAGCATGCTCTTGAATACAGGGTGAGTGTCATGTTTTGGCTGATAAATGTACTAAAAGGGAATACAATATAAATATGAACTTTCAAATGGTACCACAAAGATGGTTGGAGGTCCACACATCATAGAATGTTGATTTGAATATCAGTTGTTTTAAATGATACTTCATATTCCATAGGAAGTTTCCTCTGCTCTTTTCTCTCTCTACCACCCAGATAGATGCCCTGTCTGAGATTGTGGACACAGTGCAGGGGCGGATCGAGGTATATCTGGACGGTGGTGTCCGCACTGGTAGTGACGTGCTGAAGGCTGTAGCTCTGGGAGCCAAGTGTGTGTTCATCGGCAGGCCGGCCGTGTGGGGCCTCGCCTATAAGGTAACAATTAACATTGTGTGTGATCAACCTATTAACTTGAGATACTGAGCATAACAAACTGTCTTGCTGCCTGTGTTTGTTCCTTCAGGGTGAAGAGGGGTTGAAGGAGGTACTACATATCCTCAACGATGAGTTCCGTCTGTCAATGGCTCTGTCTGGTGAGTAAGGAACCAAACTTCTTACATAATCATATTTTTTCCAGTCTGAGATGAAAATCCCTTGCTTACCTATCATTATCTCAACCTCATAACATTGCAACACTAATGTTTTGTTGGTCTTTCCTCCCCTAGGGTGCAGGAACGTGGCTGAGATCAACAGGAACCTCATCCAGTTCTCCAAACTGTGACTTAACAGCAGGGGGCGCCAGAACCAGCTTGACGAATAACGACGAAAGCAATACAGCGCTATCCATTCAATCAATAGAACTTGGAATTTGGGACAACAAAAGGAAACCTCATGTGAATCATAATGAACTGAAACTTAATCTGACATCAATCAAATAAATCCTGAAATCACAATACATTTTAATAGTTTTATCCGATGTGGCTGCCTTAGTTCTTGTGAAAAAATAACCAGAGATATTTAAATATAAGCATCTTCCATATGATATAACCAACAAAATATGTTTTTCACTCAGCTATTCCTAACTCTCAATGGCTGCTGGCCCCCTGTCAACCCATCTATGAGTGAGAGCCGCCTGATATTGTGTCTCTGATGAACAGGGGTGGCAGAGAATATGGTGACTAAAGTACAGTGCCTTCAGAAAATATTCATACCCCTTGACTTATTACACATTTTGTTGCGTTACATCCTGAATTCAAAATGGAATAAATATATTTTCTCTCACCCATCCACACAATAATAACAAAGTGAAATCATGCCTTTAGATTTCTTTTTGAAAATGTATTGAAAACTAAATAAAGAAATTGTAAGGAACGACGCTGTAGAAAAGAAGCAGGTACGGGGAGTTGACATTTAATTAGGAACGGACATGTAACAGGACAGGAACAGCGTCAGAACTGGGAAACACAAAGACAGATGACAGTCAATGCAGCACCGGGGAACTGACAAATATAGGGGAGGTAATAAACAGGTGATTGAGTCCAGGTGAGTCCAATAATCGCTGATGCACGTGATGAGGGAAGACAGGTGTGCGTAATGATGGTGGCAGGAGTGCATAATGCAGGGCATCCTGGCGCCCTCGAGTGCCAGGGGGGGAAGAGGGGAGCAGGTGTGACAGTACCACCCCCCCTCAAGGGGCACCACCCAGCGTCCCACCTGGGCGAGCCTGATGGGCCGGCCGAGAAACGGCGCTGGACAAGCCGGCTTGGGGTAGAATCCCGATGAACCAGCAGAGGCGTGGGAGATGCGCCTGACGTGGGATATGCGCCAGCTGTGAGTCTTTCTAGGAAGTCTGTAAGGGCTTGGCACACCTGAATTGTACAATATTTACCCATTATTCTTATCAAAATTCTTCAGGCAGATTAAAGTCAAAACTGTAACTTGCCCAACATTCACTGTCTTCTTGGTAAGCAACTCCAGTATATATTTGGCCTTGTGTTTTAGGTTATTGTCCAGCTGAAAGGTGAGCAGACTGAACCAGGTTTTCCTCCAGGATTTTGAATTTGCTTAGCTCCATTCTGTAAATCTTTTATCCTGAAAAACGCTGAATGTGTTGTATTGGATTTTCCCCAGACATAACATTTTGTATTCAGGAAAAAAAATGAATTTTTTGCAGTATTACTTTAGTGCCTTGTTGCAAACAGGATGTTTGTTTTTGAATATTTTTATTCTGTACAGTCTTCCTTCTTTTCACTCTGTCAATTAGGTTAGTATTGTGGAGTAACTACAATGTTGTTAATTCATCCTCCAATTTTCTCCTATCACAGCCATTAAACTGTTTTAAAGTCACCATTGGCCTCATAATGAAATCCCTGAGCGGTATCCTTCCTCTCCGGCAACTGAGTTTGGAAGGGCGCCTGTGTCTTTGTAATGACTGGGTGTATTGATACACCATCCAAAGTGTAATTAATAACTTCACCATGCTTAATTTGTTTTAAAAAATTCTACAAATATGATTCCACTTTGATATTGTGTGGTATTGTGTGCAGGCCAGTGACAAAAAAAATCTAAAAATAATCAATTTTAAATTCAGGCTGTAACACAACAAAATGTGGAAAATGTCAAGGGTTGTGAATACTTTCTGAAGGCACTGTAAGTGAATTGTGAAGGTGAATTTGCTTTTAGATCAGTGGCCAATAGAGATCCATCAGTCAAAAAAGGTTGAGGGTGGAATGATTGATCCCTTCTGGTTTGATTGTAATAACTGTTCTGGCTGGTGAGGTGGAAGCGAGAGGAGTGTAGTTGGTTGATAGAGTGATGTAACAGGGCTGTTTGGCATTCCAGTTCCTAATCCTCTGAGAACAACAGCATGATTTGATTCAGAACCCTGGAGATACAATGAGATGAGAACTACTGTAAAACCACTTTGAGAATAAAATATATTTAAAAAAACTTTCTGCTTCCTGTCATTCATGTAGTTTTATTTGATGCTAAAATATGATGGTGTATGTTATTTGTTTCCTCTGACAATTTATTTTGACATTTCTTTAGATATGACTTCATAGTAACGTGAGATCATAATGGGATTCTAAAAAATTATTGTAAGAAACTGTAGTGCCACATTTGACACTAGAGAAATGTAGGAGACTCTAGAGACTGAAGGGATGAGCAAAAACCCACTAGGCACACGCTGGTTGAATCAGTTGTTTCCATGTCATTTCAATGAAATTACGTTGGACCAACGAGGTATAGATGTTTATTTGAAGTATGTGCCCAGTGGGAAGTCATTGTATGCTTCTGTCTTTACAACAAATAATGTGTCGAAATAAGAGTGGGGAGGGCTAGAACAAAAAGAGAGAAAGAGAACTGACACAGGAAGTGGCTGAGGTCTTGGTTAGCTGTGAGAAACTGACTGTGTTGCTGCTTACCCCATTCTATATAACGTTTCCACTCTGCATCCAGCTGCTGCAAGGAGACATTTAGTGATCTGTAAAGAATTTAATAGATTGCTGTATGTTGGTTATATGTCAGAAGAAGGCCTTTCGGTTAAGGAGAACCTGTTGAAAAGAATAGTTTCGAGGTAGGTTCCTTCCTTTCCTATCATTTATGTTAATGCGGGTGTAAAGTTTGTACACTTGATATAGAGTACAGTCTTGCTCAGAAACTAACTGCCATGACCCAAAATAAAAAATATAAATACAAATGATGAATACGAAGTGAAGCATAAGTTCAGTGTTCAAAGGCTACTGAGTTAGATCTTATAAACACTACTGTTATCCACTTGAAACATCGACCAATGTGGAAGTATTGAAGCAACACCACAGCACGACAAATCAAATAACATTTAATTGGTCGCGAACACGTGTTTTGATAATGTTATCACAGGTGGAGCGAAATGCTTATATTTATAGCTCCAACAGTGCAGTATACTTAACAATAGAAAACAATACACACATTCAACCCAAATTAAAGAAATTAAGAAATATGAGATGCTGCAACATAATCAAGTTGAGGACAACAACATTAAAATAGAGAAGTTAATGAGTTAAGTTACAGGAGTTCAATGTATTAACATTTACAGCAAATACACATTGTTACTATACTATGTTATCAGGAAAGCCCCACATCTGCATGTGTTCCCTGGGCCTGTTGATTAAGTGAGTCATACTGCCTACCAGACAACCTACATATAAAACAAAGACATACTCAACAGTTTCATTTCCCATTTTGTAGCTTGTTCAGAGTGAAGAGGCTCTGAAAAAGAAAACAGCAAATGATTTGGTACTGACAGACCAGACATCAATTTAATACTGCCCTGTTTTAGTGCTGTCTTGTGCATCTGTTTAGGAACCTTTCACAGAGGTGCAACAGGAAATCCAGCGACACACCAACTGATATGGGGTAGGCTGATCACATTTTTTGGGGTCATTTTTAGGTAATTTAATAGTAGAGTATAGTGACTAAATACGGTATATTTCATAACAATCAATATTAGAATGTACTTGCTTCAGTAAACTGCAATGTGAGCTGCCAAGCAGTGGACTAAACTACTACAGTAGCTGAAGATGATACAGCAAGGACCCCTGTTATTTTGTGCTCCAGGGGCAGTGGTGAGGAGAAGGAGAGTGGGCCGGGAAGGCTTCACAGGAGACTGTCTCGTCTGGGGAGCAGAGGCTCTCTTAGAGAGCCCCCCAGACTTCCACCCCAACCTGTCCAACCCCCAGCACCATCTCCTGCCCCAGCTCCGGCCCCAGCTCCGGCCCCAGTTGACAGACCCACTCCCCCAACACCAAACCCTCCAACCCCTCCAGACCCAGCACCTAAACCATTGGAGCTTCCCCCGAAACCCCCTGATATCAACCTGAAGCCAAGCCTCCCTCCAAGGCCTCTAACCAGGATGTTCAGCAGCAATGAGCATGGCACCGCAGTCCTACAGGTACAACCCAACCACACCACTCATACACCAGCCAGAGTTATGAAAGGGTTATTGGGGTTATTACTTAGCTGAGAAAGTTGTCAAGATGAAGATTATTTTTGTAATCCATCTGAATGGTGTCCAACATATGCATATATCAATAGGATACATGGGGAGATAGTTATTCTGTTTTGTACCGTCAAAACTGTGATTATATGTAGAAGCCAGGCAGCATAGTTTAAATTAAGCCTTTAAAATCGATAGATCAAGAATATCCCTAAACAAACGGGAGAGAGTGAGTGGCCTGTAATACACAACAGCGAACCAATCTGTGAGTAAAGTGACACTGAGACTCAAATCCGACATGCCTTGGCTTTCCTTAGCGGTAAAGACAAAGAACAACTTGGAGATGCAAATTAGAGCAACGAACAGCGGAATGATACCCAGGAAAACATAGCTAAAATGCTCTCAATGCTCACCAAAAAAATGAAGTAGATTTGCTTGAAATTAGAGTAGATTCTATCGTGTCAGATATGCATATACAGGAGAGGCACGTGGACAAAGAAGACAACAAAATTGGCTTTCTGGAAACAAAGGTGTAAACTTTAGAAGATGAACTGGTTCAGCTAGAAAACAGATAGAGACAAAATAATATGATAATGTTGTCCCTACTGGAAGATGAGGAAAAAGGGGAACTTTCCAGCTACGTGATCAAGCTGATATTGGAGGAGCTTGTCATGGATGAATCACCAGAGAATCTGGAGCGATGCCATCGGATCTGCATGAAGCAGAAGAACTTGAAATACCCTCGCATGGTAATCTTTAAGCTGTGGAACTATCATACCAAAGTCAACATTCTGCAGGCACAGGGAGGAAAGGAGATCAAGGTCCAGGGCCAGTCCATTCGATTCGCCCAGGACGTGTGTGCTAGGCTCAGGAAAAAACACAAGCAATTAATTCCAATCAGACAGTCACTGGAGGAAAAAGAAATCAAGTCTCAACTCCGATTACCGGCAGTACCGTGAACAGGCTGCAGGAAACATTTCCAGATGATGAGAGAGAGACCAGTGCCCTGAGGAGAAGCAGAAGCGGAATAAACAGATAAGCACACTACAGTAGGCTACATACATTGATGCCCAAGACCAGCTTATTGTAAGTTGAGACAATATTCATTCCCCCTCCACCCAATACAATCTAGATTCTATTGTCCCCAAGTAATTGTTCTTCTCTAGGAAGTAACGATAGAATTAGCCGATGCCAATGAAATACATGGACACAGAAAAGACTATAAAAGTGTGAATACAGCATGTAAGTTAATAATTGTCAATAATTGTTCTATGGATGTGTGTGTGTGTGGGGGGGGGGGGCAAGAGGGTGTGAGTGGGTGTATGCGTGGGTATGTGTTTGTCAGTGGAGGCTGCTGAGGGGAGAACGGCTCATAATAATCGCTGAAATGAAGTAAATGGAATTGTATCAAAAACATATTTTTAATGTGTTTGATACCATTCCATTCACTCCATTCCATCCATTACACGCCATTCCAGGCATTATTATGAGCCGTCTTCCCCTCAGCAGCCTCAACTGGTGTCCCATATGAATGGGAGAGTGAAGGAGGGTGAATATGAATATGTGTAGGAAGGATGGGTGTGCGGAGGCATCGAATATATGTTGTGTGTGAATGAAGGAGAACGGGTGAGTAAGCAGATGCATAGTAAAGAATTATAGTAAATACATTTATAGAGGTGTGAATGTGTTTGAGAAGAAGGGTGGAAGGGGAAGATTGGGAGGTTGGGATAAACTTAGCCTGGGTGGGTAAGGGAGGGCAAGGAGGGAAGTGGTGACAAGCTTCGCTTGGAGGGGAAAGAAGGGTAAATATGGAAGGTGGGAATAAGCTTGACTTGGGTGGGATAAAGAGAATTGGATTTGGATTGGGAGAAAGAGAAGAAAGGAACTATACTACAATGTCATTGTATTAGTTTTTTTATAACTTGCAAACCTGTTGTAAAATTAATTAGAGTTCTGGATAGATTAGGAAAGGATGTTGAATCATTATTATTTCTTGTTTGTAATTCCAACTAAGATTTAATGGTGGTTATTGGTGAGAATGGAGAGGGGCCATATCCAGTGGATTGGGTGACTGGGAGGGCATCAGATACTTCTCTGAGGTGTGTGTGGGGCCTCCACTCATCCCATTTCAGTCTCTCGGAGGACCCATTCACCCTAAGTAGACCCCCACCAACCATTATAATTGAATTTATGACGTAATACAAACCAACCCCAGTACTTACAGTAAGTGGCAGACTTTCTTCAACTGTATGTACAATGTATGTATCCACAGTTTTTTGGGGGTAACATTAGGAGAGGAGTCTGCGCAAAAAAATATATACTTTGCTTTATGTTTTTTTATTTTATTTCTGCTCAGCCCGCATGCCCACACACTCGGTATATGTAATGTATACAATAACTCTGTATTTATACTATGATCCTCCCATTCTATGGAATGCCCACCGCCCTCATATGTCATGTATGCTAAAATGTTTTAATTGGTTCATAAATGATAGACAGAACAGATAAGGTTAACTTTGATTCTATACTAGTAAAGAGCAGCATGTAATGCCCATGGGCTCAATGATGGGGGAAAAAGCATATGGTTCTCCAACATCGTTTGTTGCGTCCATTTCCTGTTTACTCTTGCATAAATAAAGTATGCGCCTGTTCGCAACTCTCTACTCTCCTGCACCTGACTTTGCTACCAGTACGCACACCCGTGACAGAATACCACACCATCCATAGAGTCAGCGGGAGCAGGTACCCCGGGTAGAGGAGTCGAGGAACGCGTCCAAGAACACTCGGCGATGCTGGAACATCTCGGCGCCACGATGAATCGCGTTGTCCAGATTATGGACCACTGGGAGAGACAGGGAGTCTTTCCAGCGCCTCGACCAGCACAACCAGGGGTATCTCTACCCATCCATCCTGGATCCAATCCCAGCGGGATGAGTCTCTCCCTTCCCAGGGAGTATGATGGGACGGCAGCACGGTGCCAGGGGTTCCTATTACAGCTGGACCTATACCTATACCGTTCACCCAGCTCCCGCGGGAAGGAAGAGGGTGTCCTCGTCTCATGAGAGTTCTGGAGTGGGGAAACGCCGTGTGGGGAGAAGGAGATGCGGCGTTGGACCACTTCGAGGAGTTCACCCGCCACTTCCGGGCCGTCTTTGACCATCCGCCCGAGGGTAGAGTGGTGGGGGAGCGGCTCTTCCACCTGAGGCAGGGGACGAGGAGCGCCCAGGAGTTTGCCCTAGAATTCCAGACGTTGGCCGCCAGAGCAGGATGGAACGACAGGGCCCTTATCGACCACTACCGATGCAGCCTGCGCAAGGCCGCCCGGCGGGAGCTGGCCTGTATGGATGCCACCATCACCTTTGACCAACTGGTGGATCTGTCCATCCGGTTGGATAACCTGCTAGTCACCCGCGGACGTCCATAGAGGGCTCGGTCGGTTCCATCTTCCAGCACCCCCGCTCCGGTGCCCATGGAGCTGGGAGGGGCTGAGCTTAGGGAGGCTGGAGTCTTCACATGCACCAACTGTGGCCGCAGAGGGCACACTGCCGGTCGGTGCCGGGTTGGTCCCTCTGGGAGTCGAGGCAGCAGGCAGGGCTCTCTGGCATCACCCCAGGTGAGTAGGCACCACTCTCATCCAGAGCCCTCTGTTGACCACCTGTTTGTTCATGTTTGTTTTGAGTTGTTCCTGAGTTTTCCCCGCATTCCCAGCATAAAGCGCTTGTCGATTCAGGCACGGCTGGGAATTTTATTGACAAGAGTGTTCGCCCTTACTTTAGGGATTCCCATTGTTCCTGTGGTTAGACCTTTCCCGGTACACGCTCTAGATATTCAACCATTAGGGTCCGGGTTAATTAGGGAAGCCACCATCTCCCTGGCCATGGTGACGCAGGGGAGTCACGAGGCGAGAATAAGTCTCTTCCTCATTGACTCTCCTGCGTTTCTCATGGTACTAGGCCTTCCCAGGTTGGCTCGTCATGACCCCACCATTTCATGGCAACAGAGGGCTCTAACGGGGTGGTCGAGAGAGTGCTCTGGGAGGTGTATAGAGGTTTCCGTTGGTGCTACCATGGTGGAAAGTCCAGACCAGGTCTCCACCGTACGCATCCCCCCATAAAATGCTGATTTGGCTCTCGCCTTCTCCAAACAGAAAGCCACTCAATTACCACCCCATCGACAGGGGGATTGTGCAATAAATCTCCTGGTAGACGCTGCACTTCCCAGGAGTCACATGTATCCCCTGTCGCAAGCGGAGACCTATGGTGACATATGTCTCCGAATCCCTGCGTCAGGGGTACATTCGGTCCTTCACTTCACCCGTCTCCTCGAGTTTCTTATTTGTGAAGGAGGGAGGTCTGCGCCTGTGCATTGACTATCGAGGTCTCATTCAAAACACGTGGCGGTACAGTTACCCACCTTTCATCGCCACGGCAATTGAGTCAATGCACGGGGCGAACTTCTTCACTAAACTGGATCTCAGGAGCACTTACAACCTGGTGCGTATCCGGGAGGGGGACGAGTGGAAGACAGTGTTCAGTACCACCACAGAACATTATGAGTACCTCGTCATGCCATACGGGTTAATGAATGCTCCATCAGTCTTCCAATCCTTTGTAGACAAGATTTTCAGGGACCTGCACCGGCAGGGTGTAGTGGTGTATATCGATGACATTCTGATATACTCCGCTACAGGAGCATGTGTCCTTGGTGCGCAAGGTACTTGGACGACTGTTGGAGCATGACCTGTACGTCAAGGCTGAGAAATGCCTGTTCTTCCAGCAGGCCGTCTCCTTCCTAGGGTATTGCATTTCCACATCAGGGGTGGAGATGGAGAGTGACCGCATTGCAGCCGTGCGTAATTGACCAACTCCCACCATGGAAAAAGGAGGTGCAGCGGTTTTTAGTGTTTGCCAATTACTACCGGAGATTTATCTGGGGTTTTGGCCAGGTGGCTGCTCCCATTACCTCACTGCTGAAGGAGGATCCTGTACGTTTGCAGTGGTCAGATGAGGCGGAAATGGCTTTTGGGCACCTAAGGGCTCTGTTTACCTCGGCTCCCGTGCTGGCCCATCCGGATCCCTCTTTGGCGTTCATAGTGGAGGTGGACACGTCCGAGGCTGGGATAGGAGCCTTGCTCTCTCAGCTCTTCTCGAAGATGCTCAGCCCGGCAGAGCAGAACTATGATGTGGGGGCCCGGGAGTTGTTGGCTGTGGTTAAAGCGTTGAAGGTGTGGAGAAATTGGCTTGAGGGGGCTAAACACCCTTTTCTCATCTGGGCTGACCACCGCAACCTGGAGTACATCCGGGCAGCGAGGAGACTGAATCCTCGTCAGGCAAGGTGGGCCATGTTCTTTACCCGTTTTGTGTGTACCCTGTCCTACAGACCAGGTTCCCAAAATGTGAAGGCAGATGCACTGTCCCGGCTGTATGACACAGAGGAGCGGCTCACGGTTCACACTCCCATACTCCCGGACTCCTGCCTGGTAGCGCCGGTCGTGTGGGAGCTGGACGCGGACATTGAGCAGGCAGAGGTACAGAGCCCTCTCCCCTCCAGTGTCCAGCTGGGCGTCTGTACATTCCGTCTGCTGTCCGCGACCGGCTGATCTACTGGGCCCACACGTCACCCTCCTCTGGTCATCCTGGTATCGGTCGGACGGTGCGCTGTCTTAGTGGGAAGTACTGGTGGCCCACTTTGGCTAAGGACCTGAGGGTTTCTGTTTTGTCCTGCTCGGTGTGCGCCCAGTGCAAGGCTCCTAGGCACCTGCCCAGAGGTAAGTTACAAACCTTACCCGTTCCACAACGGCCGTGGTCACACCTGTTGGTAGATTTCCTGACCGATCTTCCTCCCTTTCCATTTGTTTTGTATGTTCCCCACACACCTGGTTTACATTCCCTAATCACATTGTGTATATATGTTCCTCTGTTCCCCCCGTGTCCTTGTGTGGTATTGTTTTGTGTTACGTGTTTTATGTGACGCGTCAGGCTGGTTTTCCATGTTCCGTGTTTATTTCAATAAGTATGCTTATTTGGTCAACTATAGCTTTTGTGACTGTTTTCGCGCTTTGCACTTTTGCCATTTTGCAGGAGGTTTTGACGCAGTTGCGTCCGTTTGCTGTTTACTCCTGCATAAATAAAGTGTGCTCCTGTTCACAACTCTCTGCACCTGACTTCGCTACCAGTACGCACACCCGTGACAGTCTGATTAGATAAGATAGGGATGTCCCCTCTCCCCCTCCTGTTTGACTGGCATTTGAACCGCTTGCAGAAAGAATTAGACAGGACCCAAACGTAGCAAGTGTCAGTATTGGTAAATATAAATTAATATAAACTAATCTTATTTGCAGATGATCTCCTGATATACCTGACCAATATTGAAGACTCAATGCACCCTTGGCTGAAGATATTTACAGACGACTCAAAAATCTCAGGATATAAAATGAACTTGGATAAAACAAAATAATGGCAGTAGGAAAAAGAATAACACACAATCTACAGCTATTCTTTAAGTGGACCACAAAAAATATTAAATACTTAGGATGCTTAATAAGTGACAACAAACAACAAATATATAAAGATAACTTCATTCCATTACTCAACAATATGAAAGCAGATCTAATGAAATGGAATAAACTTCACAGAAATCTTACAGGTAGAATAAACCTCTTTAGAATGGCATGGCTACCAACGTTTTTGTATTTATTCTCAGTAGTACCAATTACCCCACTGAAGACATTCTTTAAAAAAGTACACTCGGTCATAACATACTTTATATGTGCAAATAAAATTCATAGAATAAAAAGTAAATCTTTCTCCTATCTATTTTCAAAGGATAAAGCTAAGAACATTAACACATTTGTAGTTATATAACATTATAACAATATGGAAGTGAATTAAAAGTATTCTACATGAACAATATCACTCCCTAAAAACACAACCTTATGGAACAATCCTTGGATAGCTTTTCAGAATTCACCGATAAATTGGTCCACCTGGAAAGGACTTGGTAATAGGAAATACATTTATTTTCATGACAGAATTAAAAAGTAGTTTCAAATAAAAGTTAAAAGTTGGAGGGAATATTAGTTGAGTCAGAAAAGAATGTCCATATGATAGGGAAGATATACAAAACCTTGCAGGGAGCTCATCCAACTACAATCTCTTTTAGAAAAAAAATATGATCTATTGGAACCAAGATTTAAGAAGAATGGATGTTGGCACAAGATGGAGGGAAAGTTGGAGCATAACTATCTAAATGACAGTTAACTAAAATGTACACTTAATCCAGTATAAACAAAATTCACAAATTCTAAATTGGCTGTCAGAAGTATTACAATGTAAACTTACTTTTAATCCATATTTCAAGACATGGCATATGAGGGTGTAGTGAGATACCCAAATGGCCTGGACGATTCTCTTCTCATCACTCATCTAAAAACTTGGAAATCAATCAATCTGCTATCATTGACACAATGAAAAAATCAAATTATTTATTATTGAAATATTGAAATAGCATGGGCGACCGAGAAAAACGAATTGTTACAATTTAAGGCCAAGTGGCAAACAATAACTAAGGATGGGGATGGGGGTGTGAGCATCCGGGTCATGGCAGATAAGATGTAGTCATTGTTTGTGTGTGTCTATATGCTGTTGTACTTATGTATAATTTTGTATCTGGAGTGAAAAAGATATATACAGTACTAGTCAAAAGTTTGGACACACCTACTCATTCAAGAGTTTTTCTTAAGTTTTTACTATTTTCTACATTAATAGAAAATAGAAAACTAGAATAATAGTGAAGACATCAACTCTATGAAATAACACATATGGAATCATGTAACCAAAAAAGTGTTAAACAAATCAAAATAGATTTTATATTTGAGATTCTTCAAAGTAGCCACCCTTTGCCTTGATGACAGCTTTGCACACTCTTGGCATTCTCTCAACAAGCTACATGAGGTAGTCACATGGAATGCATTTCAATTAACAGGTGTGCTTTGTTAAAAGTTCATTTGTACAATTTCTTTCCTTCTTAATGCATTTGAGACAATCAGTTAGGGGTTGTAGGGGTGGTATACAGAAGATAGCCCTATTTAGTAAAATACCAAGTTCATATTATTGCAAGAACAGCTCAAATAAGCAAAGAGAAATGACAGTCCATCATTACTTTAGCACATGAAGATCAGTCAATACGGAAAATTTCAAGAACTTTGAAGGTTTTTTCAAGTGCAAAAACTATCAAGCGCTATGACGAAACTGTCTCTCATGAGGACCGCCACAGAAAAGAAAGACGCGAGTTACCTCTGCTGCAGAGGATAAGTTCATTAGAGTTACCAGCCTCAGGAATTGCGGCCCAAATAAATGCTTCACAGAGCTCAAGTAACAGACACATCTCAACATCAACTGTTCATAGGAGACTGCATGAATCAGGCCTTCATGGTCGAATTTCTGCAAAGAAACCACTACTAATGGACACCAATAAGAAGAAGAGACTTGCTTGGGCCAAGAAACATGAGCAATGGACATTAGACCGGTGGAAATCTGTCCTTTGGTCTGATGAGTCCAAACTTGAGATTTTTGGTTCAAACCGCCATGTCTTTGTGAGATGCAGAGTAGGTGAACGGATGATCTTTGCATGTGTAGTGACCATAGATGTCAAATTAATGTTGTTCTTCCTTTCAGGGGTTTCAGTTGTTCAGAGGTGATGAAACTCTGTGTGATGTCATCCTAGTGCCTGGGGACAGCAGTGACACCTTCCCAGTACACAGAGTCCTTATGGCCTCCGCCTGTGACTACTTCAAAGCCATGTTCACAGGTTAGTGTGTGATAAAAAACATTTAATGAGGTTTTTCAATATGTGCAATATGTTAATATATTTCAATATGCCACTATTTTCAATGTGATTGTTTGACAATGTGTGATCGAGAACAGTCATTGAGTAAGTAAGTAAGTCATATTTTTTCACAGATGAGTCTTTTAGGGCTGAGCCTATGAAAAGTCTCTCTCTTACTGTATTTGCTCTCATCACGTCCCCTCAGACCATTTTCAAACTATGTTTGAAAATTCCTGCACTCTTACATCCTTAACTGTAACAGCATTCACCCTCTATATCTCTCTCTAGGGGGTATGAGAGAGCAGGAGATGAGGGAGATTAAGCTCCATGGTGTGAGCAAGACGGGTCTGAAGAACATCATAGAGTTCATCTACACATCCCGGCTGAGTCTGAGTATGGCCAACCTGCAGGACACTCTGGAGGCTGCCAACTTTTTACAAGTCCTCCCCGTCCTCAGCTTCTGCAACGAGCTGCTCAGCACTGAGGTGAGTTGATCAGGTTACTTACTGGCACTGAAACAATGAACAGGTGGATGTGCTGGATGGGTGTATTGAAGAGATAGTGAAAAGCATGGCCAATGTAAAGACAGGAGACCTGTCACAAGCTCATCCAGTCGTGTCTGTTTTCCTGTGTGTGTGGTAGATCACTATTGATAACTGTGTGGAGGTGGAGCGCATTGCCGGGGACTTGCTCCTGGAGGACGTGCAGGCCCACATTGGGAAGTTTGTCTGTCAGAACCTGTCAGTGTTGCTGCAGTCTGGCCGCTACCTGCAGCTCTCCGAGCACAGCCTAACCAATGCCCTGGCCAGCAATAGCCTCAAGGGCTTCTCTGAGATGGAGCTGTACCGCATCGCCCGCTCCTGGCTGGACCACGACCCTCCCACCCGCCGCACCGCCGCCTACTCCCTGATGCGTCACATCCGCTTCCCCCTCATGACCCCCACGGAGCTGCTCGAGATCTCCCAGGAGGACGAGGGGCACGACGACGGCGGGGCAGCCATGATGCGCTCGGACACGGCCTGCGTAAACCTCCTGCTAGAGGCCAGCAACTACCAGATGATGCCCTTCCTCCAACCTTCCTTACAGACAGAGCGCACGCGCATCCGGTCCGACGCCACACACCTGCTGGCGCTGGGTGGGGTGATGCGGCAACAGCTGGTAGTGAGCAGGGAGCTGAGGTTGTACGATGAGGAGAGCGGCCACTGGAGGGCGCTGAGGCCCATGGAGGTTCCATGCTACCAGCACGGCGTGGCTCTGCTCGGGGGCTTCCTCTACATCGTGGGCGGCCAGAGCACCTACGACACCAAGGGCAAGACGGCGGTGGACAGCGTCTACCGCTATGACCCGCGCTTCGACCGTTGGCTGCAGGTAGCCTCGCTCAATGAGAAGAGAACCTTCTTCCACCTGAGCGCCCTGAAGGGGAAGCTGTATGCTGTTGGGGGCAGGAATGCCTCAGGAGAGATCGGTGGGGCACTAGTGTACTGAAGATGTTTTTACTGCAATCTGAAATAGTGATCGTTAAGGTGCATATCGAGTGAATTTACGTTTGTTTTACTCTTTTAGACACAGTGGAGTGCTACAACCTCAGAAAGAACGAGTGGACGTTCGTGTCACCCATGATCGACCCCCACTACGGGCATGCTGGGACAGTCCATGGTGACCTGATGTATGTCTCAGGTAAGTTTCTCAGACCACTGAGAGTTAGAATACAAACTCACCAAACAGTTAAAACCTACAACGTGAAGGCTTGAATTGACTGTGATTGCTGTCCTGATGCAATCAGCTCAGTCAGACCGGATAGGTTTTCAGTTAATGTATTCAGGCAAAGAATGTGTTGTTGACCTGCTTTAATCCACTCCCGCCGCTTAACAGCTTTGATAGACTTTAACATAACATAGTAGCTCTGAACCGTTACCATTCTCATCTTGGTCGATTTCTATGATGGTCTCCTAGCAACCTTGGAGTAGAAACCAATTTCTCATGTTGGGAACAGAAGTTGTAGATATGGGATTGAGGGCCAGGAAACACAAAGACCTTTAGTTGAAATGGGTCAGAGAGTAGGTTAACCACAGCTCTCTGAAGAGCAATTGTGTCGATTTTATGCTCGCGGAGACAACCAGAAAACACCTTATTCTGAACAGATGCTTTGAAAAGTCCATGCAGAAAATGTATAATTTTTTATCTGCATTCATTTCAACATCCAAGTGTTGCTACAAAGCAGTGGCTAAGTAGTTTGAGCCCAAGGGTGAGTGGGGATGGTATGGCAAAGAGTAGGTGGATTCCATCTACTAGGCGTGGGGACATGTTGAGGATGGTGTAATGGAATAATGGTCACAGCTCTCTGCAGCTCACAGCACCAGACCACATCCTTCCTGTTCTTGTTCTTCACACTAGGGCCCTGCTGCTTCTGCCCCACTCTATGCTGGTGGTTGATAATGTGGGTAGAAGAGCACCCGACCACTGCCTCACAGTTCAGCCTCCTACACCGTCACTCTTTCCTTCTCAACGCCCATCCTTTACATATGCTACAGTACCAAAGTTACACTGCCTTCCCCTTGAACTCTCTCTGACTGTGGTGTATTCCACGTCAGATGAAAATGTCATGGATGGATTGAAATGTTTGTCTTATTAAAGCCATAGGATATTAGTTTGTACACATAAAACTGTATTTTAGTAAACATGTTTTCATGGTATCTAATAAAACCAATGTCAATCCACTGATCCAACAGGTGGCATCACACAGGACACATTCCAGAAGGAGCTGTCATGTTATGACCCTGAGACTGACACATGGAGTCATCGTGCCGACATGATGGAACTGCGTGGCCTCCACTGCATGTGCACGGTGGGCGACCGTCTCTACGTGATGGGAGGGAACCACTTCCGGGGCAGCAGCGACTACGATGACGTACTGGACTGTGAGTTCTACAGCCCCGAGGTAAGGCATGGCACAGGCCTTAGTTTTGGTCCCAACAATATGATAAACAATTTGACCACTTTCTCGATACCTTACCCTTATCCTAAGTGTTCTGACTTTGATGGTCACATGTCCGGAAGTTTTAGGAGCTTTCTAGGGAGAAATTATTAGGGGAGGCAGCTAGCCAATCAGAGCTCTGATCTTATGATGTGTTTTATATCTTCCCCCAGGTGGACCAGTGGACGGTGGTGGCAGCCATGCCATGGGGCCAGAGTGATGTGGGGGTGGCCGTGTTCCAGGGCCAGATCTATGTAGTGGGGGGCTATTCCTGGAACAGCCGCTGCATGGTGGACATTGTGCAGCGCTATGACCCAGAGAAGGATGAGTGGGACCGGGTGTTCAACGTACTAGAACCACTGGGAGGGATCCGGGCCTGCACCATGACTGTGCACCTACCCGAGGGTGCCGTGGAGGACGGACAGATGCATGAGTGCCCGCTGGACACTGCCAAGAACTGAGAGCTGAGAGCAAGGACATATGGCTTTAGCCTCTCTGTGTTTGTGATGCTGAAAAATGTGACCTTTTTGCAAGCTTGGACTGTGGGAGAAGTGGAACGAACGTCTGCAGTAGCATTTCTCTAATATATCCGTACATTTGGTTGACTGACTGTTCTTTTGTAATCTTTGTGTCTTTTGTGTTGGAATTATTTTCGTATCTGAATGACTTCTGCTTTGCTCTTTAATGTGAAACACCTCTCAAAAAGCTCATTTTCATGGATAATGTGTTTTTTACTTTGACAATGTATTTTCAAACTAGAAGTTATGGAGTATTTTGTATTGTATATGAATGACTAATGAAAATAAAATGCATACTATTAATTATCATATTTTTCAATACTAAACAGACACCACACAATCTAACAAGTCAACCCACTAACTAGTCTAGGATCTCCGCCCTTCTTGGTTACTGTTGCAACCTCTGACAACCTTTTCCTGGGAAGCCCAATTCCCCATTAAACCATTGGCAAAATCCCCTCACAATGATCTCAAACTGTGTTTCTAATACGCACTGGAATTGAACTCAGACTACCCATTGCTAACCAGGAAACTCTTAGGCATGTTGTGGTGGACTGTCATTACAATTGCTTCATGGGAACATGGTACAATTATGTTTGTAATATAACTACCGATGTAGGATCTTAAATTGATCACTCTTTTATTGCTAATAATTTTACTGTACAGTAGCTAATGCAAACATGTAGTGTGTTTGAGGTTTCAAATGACAGACTTGATTTGCCCTAACAAAAAAATGTATCAACCCCTACAAAAAAAATCCATTAATTAGAATTCACATATTAATTCACATTTCCTGTTGCTGTAGCAAACTGGCTCAAATTAAGATCTTACACTGTATGGCTGAATGACTCTGAATTCACTGCCAGCAGGCAGTCAAAGCCATAACAACTTTTGGAGCTAACTGGTGCTCTCAAATCGCATCCTGATGTCTAGAGCAGATGGGAGTTGTATTCATAACTTTACTAACTTAGCTAGCTAACACATTCTGAGAAAACAAGGGCTGCAGTCCAAACATAATTGTTTACCCTCTCAGCCCTCTTGCCTGTCACTTTCCCTAGCGTCAATCCCAATCGAAACCAGATGCAGTTCGACTACAATATTAAGTTGAGGTCCAATTCACAAAAGTTGCCCCCTCGATTTAGCTTGACGGAGCAAGTGAAGAACTTTGATTATTTTGGAGGTTGATATGACCCACAATTCAATGCAAACTGTAGTCACGTGTCAAACTCCGGTGGCCGCAAAGTGTAAAATGTAATCAACAGAGCTGCATTTTCAGGATGTCAGTTAATATGATGATACTAGCTTGCTAAAATATATAGATGACATTGATTTTAGAGTTGGGAAATTGGCTTAGTCTCATCGTGAGGAGCCTATAATACATAACTAGCGTCATAAACATATTTTGGGGAATTATATTTTGGGGGGGAATAAATGACCAAACTATTCAACTAATTAGCCAGCTATGATTAACTGTAGCTTGCTCGGTACATTAATACATTTAGATGTATTGTTTTTAAGCACCAAGGATGTCGCCTCTCCGATCATCGCTTGGGCAAGGGACATTTAGTAAGGTATACTCGACTGTGACGATGTAAAATGTCATTCAAGGGCCGAGGGCTGTCGACTTTGAGTTTGGACTGCAGCCAAGTTATATTAAATCGCTGGCTAGCTAGCTAGCGTTAGCAACGTTTGGTGGCCAATGAGACTGAGAGCTAGCAAACGATGTAACACAAGTATAACTTCATCAACAGGCTCTGTATTTCAGTCCTCATGCGATTTAAACGTAAGCTTTTCCAAGGTTTCGGGACTTGACAACAGTTCCTATCCATTGGAGCGGTGTGATTGTTTGCCCAAAGTTCTGGGGCGGGGCTTAGTGAAGGGTCAGTTGAGTTGAAGTGATGCAGGTGGAATATGGAGGCTTTTGCATGTTTCAGCTCTAGCCTTGTCACAGTGATTTCATCCTCCAGAGAGAGCCGAGAGAGAGGCCCTGGCACCAGACCAAGGACACCTAACGTTTTTGACACGTTTACAGACACCTTAATGGATACTTTTAAATTATGCTATTTAAAAAAAAAAAGTGTATATACTGTATATACACAGTGCCTTCGGAAAGTATTCAGACCCTTGACTTGTTCCACATTTTGTTACATTATAGCCTTATACTAAAATGGATTAAATTGTTTATTTTTTTCTCATCAATCTACACACAATAGCCCATATTGACAAAGCAAAAACAGGTTATATAAATATTTGCAAATATATTTAAAAAAATAAATAAAATGGAAATATCACATTTACCTAAGTATTCAGACCCCCGGATCTGTGCCTTAACACAATCCTGTCTCGTAGCTCTACGGACAATTGCTTCGACCTCATGGCTTGGTTTTTGCTCTGACACACACTGTCAGCTGTGGGACCTTAAATAGACAGGTGTGTTCCTTTCCAAACATGTCCAATCAATTGAATTTACCACAAGTGGACTCCAATCAAGTTGTAGAAACATCCCAAGGATGATCAATGGAATCAGGATGCTGAGCTCAATTTCGAGTCTCATAGCAAACGGTCTGAATGTAAATAAGGTGTTTCTGTTTTTTATTTTTAATAAAATAGAATTTTATCCATTTTAGAATAAGGCTGTAACGTAACAAAATGTGGAAAAAGTCAAGGGGTTTGTACATTTTCCGAAGGCACTGTATATATAAATACCTTTTCCTTAAAGGATTACATTATTTTTTTAGTACTCTTACTGTCCACACTACAACAATCAGATACTTAAATACATGTAATTTTGTCCTTGAAACATTTAATTGAGGTTCCATTCATTCCTATGGAGGACTGTGCCTACTTGGGAGTGCAAAATATGTCTGGACAGTGGCTTCAAAGCCTCTCAATGGCAAATACATACTGTCAGCAATCCGGGGTTTATATAAGACATATCCAGTGTGTAACCCTGGAATCTTAATATGTTCAAAACCCTACAAAACCAGCTGCAATCACATACATTTGGCAGTTTCTGAGAGGATGAAACCACTTCAACATATGCTACACAGATATAGAATAAATTACACTGTTGGGGTGAATATACTGCAGATGCTTTATAGACCACGTTGATAATCAGTGGCCAAGCCTGTCAAAATAAACCCAGCCACTAAATCTGCAGCGTATTGACTCTACTCTGACGAGAATCAGTTCATCACTGTGTCAATGGGAGAGCAAAGCAAATCGTTAGTCATCTGGCAGATGTCGTCTTGACTTTCAAGTCCTTGTTTTCCTGTTTTCCTTGGCTGGTTTGGGGCCAGCAGCCTTGGTGGCCATCCTTGGCAGATACTGGTTGAATAAAATGTCCCTGCCTGCTCTCCCTCTTTTGCGTCTGCCTGCCTCTAGAACTTGCCTCACTTCTCGCCCCAGAGTGGCAGAGTTACCGTCACTTCCAGCACATTCCCTCAGGCTAGAAAAAGACGTTGTCGCAGAGGGGGATAATAGAGTGGGGCGATAGGTTTGGAGTGGGGACCAAGTCCGGAGCATTGGTCATGTCCGACCACAACTCATACAGTCTGGAAGGTAAATACTGTACCAGCTCTCCTTTTGTTCTCCGTTCCTACCATGGTTGGTGTAAATATTGATATTTTAACATTTTTATTTGGCTTGTTTCTTCCCTGATTCGTTTTTTTCTTTTCTGTTTGTTGTTAGAGGTCAGAGGTGACATTGTGGTGAGTGTGTTTGAGGGGGACATCAGGGACAGTGAGCTGCTGAGCACAGCGTGTAAGGGAGCATCGGAGGTCTACCACACTGCGTCCGTCATAGATGTCATCAAGAAGGTGGACTACAGCAAGATCCACGGAGTCAACGTCAAAGGTATGGTCGAGTTTCACTGAAGCATTGGGTTGGGATTGGCAGCAGCCCTGAGTGAAATGTCCGATACTTTCAAATACTTGAGCTGCACTTGAAAACTGAATTGACCCTGCTAATATACTCATTAATCTAATTTATTCCTCAGGAACCCAGCTCCTTCTGTAGACGTACGTCCAGGAAAGCATGGAGTCCTTCATCTACACCAGCAGCATTGAGGTGGCCGGCCCCAATGCCAACGGAGACCCCATCATCAACGATGACGAGAACACACCCTACCCGTGCTCTATAAAGTTCCCCTTACTGCAGGACCAAAAAGGAAGCTGAGCGGGTCACACTGCAAGCCCAGGGCGAGGGGAACACAGCGCTGGCCCACCTCCAGGCCGCCCGCACCCTCCCTGCGAGACCCCCAGCGGAGAGGCCCCATCGGGGAACTTCTACTACATCTCAGACGACACACCGCCCATCAGCTATTTTGACTTCAACCGTGTTGTGTTGTCGCCGTTGGGCTTCAGGTACCCGCCCATAAACCGGCAGCTCCTCAGCATGCTGAACATGCCCTTTAGCTTCACCTATTGGAGGTCTCAGAGGGACATGGGGTACGTCCCCCGGTATAGCTGGGAGGAGGTACGCAAGTGGACCATGGATTGGTTAGCATCCCAATTACCCAAAGAAAGAAAGTGAATTAAGGCTAAATAACTGCCCAAGGCGCTGCCTGTAAGACTGTTCCTATAGCTGACCATCCCCTGGTCCATGCTTATAATCATTATCACAGTGGTCTGTAATGTGTATATTAAAGTTGCGTGACAGATAACAGTTGCAGGTCCATCTCTAGGTTCACATGGACTAGTATAAAGGTAGAATTGGTAATCCAATGCTGAAATGTAGCTTATCACCATGTAACACAGTGAGTGTCACCCCCAGATGGCCAGAGTCCAGCATGAAAACAAACAGGCATTGATCATCGGTGAGGTCATGGATCCACTGCCAGTGCCCTCCAAGCCCCCATACAGACTAAGCACTTGACCAAGCACTGGGTCCTAAGCAAAACACCGACCAACGACTGGAGCAGGAGGGGTACATGGGTATGTGGGTATGTTTTCATAAGCCTAGTTTACTGTGCCAGCTGAGCTTTACGAGAAAGCAGGGAAGGAAATTCCTCCAACCCCCCATCTCTGTACTGTAATCAGATGTTAACTTAATATTTCAATGCCAGGCATTGTGAAATAACGTATTTTGTTCGACTTAATTCTCTTAAGGAGATTCCTGCCCTGTTTGAGGTTACTGTTGACCAGTAGAGGATTGAATGGCATTTCTAGATCCAAAGGGAACTACAGTACTATTAAATAGTCATTGCATAACTTCAAGCACTGTTGGGAGGGAAAATAGGTTTTCCAAAGCTAAGGATCTGAGGCACTGTTCACCAACCTAAGCGGTAAAGCTACAGAGCAAGTTACCAATCGTGACATTCTTCTTTCAAGAGAATGGGCTGGAAACTGAAAACAGCGGAAACTTTTCTCAGTATTTTAGCATTCTACATCACGTCCACAGTAGGTAAGTACCACTCATCTCTATTGCAGAAGCTTCTTCCTAATACATTTTCATGTAATGAATAAACACTATCCTTGCTCTAAGCATATTTATTATAGCATATGCCACTTCACTGTATGTAAATAACTCTGTTGTGAAACATGATTTTTTTTTGTGCAAATGGTGCATCTGTCATTGTTGTTGTTGGTGGTGGTGGTGTTGTTGTCGTCAAGGTTCTTTATGGACATTTCTCCTCTGAACCAGCAGGGGAGGATGAGGAGCCCAGATCAGAATGTGCTGACTTCAACAACACGACCTGGCTGGAGTACCGTCAGCAGGGCAGCAAGCTACAGGTGCAATACCTGCTTCTGACACGCAAGAATACAGACTGTGCCAGCCTCTTCAGTCAGGAGTCCCTCAGCAACAACAACTCCTACTTCAACTCCTCCCTACCCACCAAGATCATTGTCCATGGATACAGGTAAGGAGAAGGGGAGGGAGGTCAAAAACATGACACGGTCATTTCATACTCTCTTTACAGAGGTGAGAGAGATAGAGAGAGAAGTTATGTTGATGGGCACATATAAAGTCCAAGGGGATCTACAAATAAAACGTATAAGCTATCTCCCTCCCTCCCCCTTCCTTCCTCCTTCCCTCCCAGGGCTCTGGGCAGTAAGCCGTCCTGGGTGAAACAGCTGGCCCAGGCTCTGCTGCGGGCGCAGGATGCCAATGTGGTGGTGGTGGACTGGGTCTATGGGGCCTCCTTCGCCTACAACCTGGTGGTGGAGAACTACAAGGAGGTGGCCGTCCAGATATCTGTCCTCATTAACCAGCTCCAGGTCAGGGCCTAATCATTTGTTTATGTTTACATACTAATAAATGCAATCTCAATGTTCACTGACCAACAGCAAATTCATTTAAAAGTAATGAAAATAACGTAGAACTGATGTCTGTCTCACAGAACCATGGATGCAAACTGGAGTCATTTCACTTCATTGGGGTTAGCCTCGGGGCACACGTGTCTGGATTCGTGGGGACCCTGTTCAAGGGGGAGATAGGGAGAATCACAGGTGAGCTCCATCTGTGTCTGACCCAGTAACAGTTTCACAGGGCCCCTACTGTCTGCAGAACAAGGCTCTACAGGGCCAGACAACGACTGGTCACCACAAAGCAGGGCAGTCACTCACCCTTTCATCTCTGCCAATTGGACTGAATGAGGCTTTCAGCAAAAGAGAGAGCACTCTCCAGAAAACAACAACAGCAGACATTGAAAAGCGCTGCTCTGTATTTGTGAACGATGGAGACGTTACCCTTCTGAGGACACACAACGGCACAACAATGCATACAATTGTCTGTCTTCACATTATCTCTGGTGTTTTTGTCTGAGTAGAGGCATTCAGCCCTGTGATGTGAAGTAGTCTGAATGTTTAGGTGCAGCAAGTCACAGCTGTGTGTGTGTGTGTGTGTGTGTGTGTGTGTGTGTGTGTGTGTGTGTGTGTGTGTGTGTGTGTGTGTGTGTGTGTGTGTGTGTGTGTGTGTGTGTGTGTGTATATATATATATATATATCAGAAGTGTGTGGGGACCAGAAGTCCCCACAAGAAAAGTAAACAAACAACAATTTGACCAACTGGGTACATTTTGTTTGTCCCCACGAGGTCAAATGCTATTTCTAGGGGGACTAGGGTTAAGGTTAGAATTAGTGTTAGGGTTAGGAACTAGGGTTAGTTTTAGGGTTAGGGTTAAGAGCTAGGGTTAGGGTTAGGGTTAAGGTTAGGTTTTTGGGTTAATGTTAAGGTTAGGGTTAGGGGTTAGAGAAAATATGATTTTGAATGGGATTGAATTATGTCCCAATAAAGTTAGCTGCACAAGACTGTGTGTGTGTGCCATATGCCCCCTCTTTTTGCTGTAAAACTGCCCCATAGCAAAATGAGTAGAATTGCAGGAAATTAACTCTAAAACCGCTAGCAAGAGGAGGGCTGCTTAAAGGTTTTACTCGCACGGCTCTGTATGGATGTGTGTACGCAGACCTACGAGCCACCGTGGCCCCTCACGAAGAGTTCAGATTTTTTGTGAACCCCAACCCCATCAAAGTTTCCCATCCCTGCTGTAGCCTATCACTCACTCACCTCAGTCATTCACTGCTCTGTCTGTATCTCCTCCTGTAGGTCTGGACCCAGCTGGGCCCATGTTTAAGGGAGCCGACACGTTTGACCGTCTTGACCCCTCAGATGCACTGTTTGTGGAGGCCATCCACACAGACTCTGACTGTAAGAGAACACTCAAACAATGTTATTGCAAAGACATTTCTGCAATTATCTTTCCACCTAGTTTGCTGGTTATTGGGCTAGGTAGCTAGCTTGGATGCTAGTGTGTTCTGTTTTGTTGTAGGTCTAGTTCCTCTGCAATTCTGTCATAGTCACTACACAAAGGTTGGCTGCACCCCAATAACACTGCTTACCTGACAATCTCCTGATATCAGCCTTTTGTCTATATTTTCTCTCAGACTTTGGTATCTCCATCCCTGTTGGCCATGCTGACTTCTTCCTGAATGGCGGGATGGACCAGGCAGGTTGCGCTCGCTCAAGGTTTGAGTCAAGTAAGTGTGTGCTTTTGCCGCCAAAATGTTTAATTGGTGTAATGTTATTTAAATTGAGAAGCACATCCTACTACAATTGGCATAGAGGCCTGTGCAGAGGCGTCATAGGGGGCACAGGGGCACGTGTTCCCTCAGATGTATTTGTTTATTTGTTTGGTTGTTTCTCTGTAATACTACTAGCCCACCTAGCAATTTTATGAAGTTGGATTTAGCTAGCCCAGATAGATTCACAACATCCCAACCTGATAACTAGCTATCTTAGCTGGCATGCCTGCTGGCAAGGTTGGTAGAATTTAGAAAAGCAATAAATAACTAAATGTACTGACTAAGACTCACATTCCTTTCAATCTTTTACCCAGATTTTAGCAGTGATGAAGAGAAGTATATTTAGTTTCTTAAAAAATAAGAACCACCAGTCAGTTGGATACAAACACCTCAAGAGGTATGCTTAAATATGCAAAAAAAATAGACATGTTTTTTTTTTAATATATAGAATCAATTATCAATTATAACAATTATGTCTCTAAATTGCAGGAAAATCTGTTTCAGGTGTTTGAAAAATGCTATATTCTACAGCGTCCATGATGCCCCTGTGCCTGTGTATGATAGTATGATATGCCTACATAAACTTCAGACATGTCATTATCAACTAAGCACTAACATCCACTGCTAGCAAGCATATACATTTGGTGGTAAGCTGATGGCTACCTGAGCCTCTTCGTTTGTTGTCAGTTCTTGTCTACTTTCCAGTGTATGGCTATGTGATCTGTGACCACATGAGGGCGCTCCACGTCTACATAAGCGCACTGAACGGGACCTGCCCACTGACTGGCATCCCTTGTTCCAGCTATGAGGAATTCCTCAAGGGGCGCTGTTTAGGCTGCCAAGGTGTCTTCAATGGCACATGTCCACAAATAGGTAGGGTTATCAACATGACACAATTTCCTGAAAACTAAACCAACCTGTTGTCTGTGAGTACTTTGATCATTGGAATGTAAAAAATATAAATAAGCCACTTCATACATGTATAGTAGGCTATATGTAAATTATTTTCATCATGTTCATATTTTGATATTTTGAATAGGCCTAATCATATTAAAAGTTCCCAGCACACTTTCCATTTTCATCTTAATCAGATTTCACTCAATGAGAGATAGGGCTTCTGTCTGACCTAGCTAGTGTCACGTCTGGTCTAGTGTCCACTTACAGTATCACTGTGGCCACTGGCACTGCAGATACAGTTACAGACATACAGTATACAGACAAAGAGGTTAATGTAGTCTGGAGGCCTTTCATCTGTCATAGATGCGATAGGAAGGGCTACTTTACATCCATGTGTCCTTGTCTGTTTCAGGGTTATTGGAGAACAGCGGTATGACAGCCTCTCCTCTTCCTCAACAAGAGAAGCTTTTCCTCCTGACAACCTCTGCACCTCCTTTCTGTGGTGAGTAGCTGCATCTAGCCTTCCTCTCGTGATCTCGGACTGACTGTCCAGCTGTTTTCATGACACATCACCACTACTTTCATCCCACAGTTGAATGCTTAAATAAAGCAATATTTGAAGTGATGATGATAAACTTATTTTCCGTCCCCCTCCGCCACCCTCTCCCCCTCAGCCCATCACATCCTGGTGCAGCTAGAGGTATCCCCCCTGGACAAGACTGCTGAGGTGCAGGTGACCCTAAGAACCAGTGGACTTCCTGAAACAGAGCACAGACTCAGGCTGTAGGTATAACAACCTCTAACCTCACTGTTAGAGACAAAACAAATATTTAGACAGCAGCATGAATCACAGCTGTTCACTTTATGATACGTAAACATGGATTATATTCTCAGTAACAGTCATGCTGTGTGTGTGTGTGTATTCTAGAGAGACAGACGGTACAGTTTACAGGAGGGTGATAGCCCACCTGGTGCCACTGTGTGAGATAGATTCCATCCAACTGAAGAACACTGGAGCACGCTTCTACAGACAGGGAGACATCCACTTTGTGTCTGTCTGTATATCAGAGTTCCCCTCTGTCGGGTATATGTCCTTTCATCTATTTAAAACACACACACACACACACACACACACACACAGTCTGTGTGTGCGTACCTGTGCGTGCATATGACACTGTTTCTCATCTGTTTCTCTTTCAGAGAAGTGGAGTCGTTGTGTGTGAAGAAGATTGACATTAGACGAGGATCTCCGTGGAACCATGATTTTGTGCAGCTGTGTGGGAATGACTGAGAACCCTTATGTCCTGAACACACACAACCTATGCACCAACATCTGTTTCTTTCGCTGTGTCAACTTCCCAATAGTTCTGAACTGGCATCCTCTCCTCGTCTCCTTTCCTTTGTCATCAATGATGTGGAATGCTTTGAGCAGTAAGGAGGAAGCCTATCCTGTCCTTATCATTAGGCATGAAGGAAAGGAAATTAGGAGAGTTTTACTGGGACGTAGTCTGTTTCCAGCTCACACAGAAACACACACACATGCAGCCAATAGCTCCTGTTGGAAATATACATACAAACACACTCACACACTCATTTGTTACTGATGGACCACCTACAGCCAGACTACGCTACAATTTTCTTCTGGTGACATTTGTTCTGTATTTTCTAATAGCGTTAGTATCGCTGTACATAATCATTCCGATGCAGCTGAATGTTACTTTCTTAATAAGAGCTTCTGTTGAAGCAAAACAGCTCTGAGAAGCAGGGGTGAGCAATGTGTTCAAATTGTGATGAGTTTGAATACCTCGTCATGATAAACTTGAAGACTCAATCTTATTCGGACTGAGGATGGAGGAGAGAGGAGACATAGATGAAAAATTGACAGTCAATGTATTTTCACCAAGAACTTTATGGAGAAAGATTGGCCCCATGAAAATACATGTTTATCACATTATGTATATGTAGGCCCACATTTTTTTGGGGGGGGGACAACAAAAACAAAATAGTAGAGTCCCTGTTCTATGTTTTCTGTCTAAATGTACTAAATGTACTAAATGTGTGTGAGACATCTCACCTTTACAAGCACGTAGACAAAATGCAGAAGTGTGTGTCTGCCTGTTCAATTTGGAATCATGATTTGAAAATATGCATGCAGGAAGAGAAAACCCTTTTAGCATGCTCTCAGTCAAACATAATTCTCTCAGATTATGTCTGCACAAACAAACAAGATTAACGTGCCCCTAGCTAGCCAACCCAACCCCGGCTGTTAAAACATCTAATGCACATGATTAGTTTAATGTGGAATCATAATAGAATAATCCTATCTCCACTTCAAAAGGCTTTCCATCCAGATGAATGGGAGATGTGAGGGACATAATAAAAAGAGTATATGATTATTTTCTGTGACATTAACTAATAAATTCAGTTAACAACATAATTATGTTCAGTGTCCAGAGTCTCACTCTCTCCTTTATTGTCATGCACAGATGACATCACAGGAGTGAGATAATGTTAGGTGAGAGACTGGGATGTGGTGTTGGGTGGGCCTGATTCCACCCAGGACAGTGGTGATAGTTATATCCCAGGTTGTCTTTCCTGCAGTTCCACTGGTCTTCTCAGGAAAATGCTGTAGATATGCATAAACATTTTGTGATAGTGTTATAAGCTGCACAGCATGACTGTAATAAAGACAACCTGGAACTGTTTGCACTTTTGGTAAAACTATCACAGCTTAGGGGTGTCCGTGGGAGCCAGAGGAGCTCTTCCTCTCTGGTATCGCATTGGTAGAGTCCCAGCGGTTTCCCCTCCTGTGGAATAAACAGAGAACATCTGTCAAAAAACAAGCATAACTGTTACTACGACAACCTTCCTTATGGCAGGCAAGCAGATCATATTCACCTTGTCCAAGTACAGAGAGTATTTAATTTTCACCTAAATGCTATGTATCACGCATTACAGCTGAACATATAGTATGATGTAAGGTTGCAACATGATCTCACAACGAACGTTCCCATTGGTCGAATTACACCGGCATAGTCCTCACATTCCTGACAACAGGTTAACAGTGAGAGATGGAGGAACTACTGACCTGGGATGCCACAATGACATGGAGTGATAGGCTGTTCTCTGAGCCTGGCTGGTCTCTGCTTTCACATGACCCACATCCCTCGCCCTTCTCTCATCCCTTACCCCTGTCAAACCCTCCCCCCTCTCATTCCCTTGCTTGCCGTAGCCACTGTCTAACTGACCATAGCCTGCATCTGAAGGTCAGCAGCAGCCTTTACAATGACAGCAGAGCCAGAGCCCTCCACCAAGCACCCAGCAGCTGTCCTGGAATCCAACCCCCTTCCTGCCCCCCTCTCCCTCCTCCGCCCGAAGCACGATCTGCCCTCGGTTGGGTCAGGGAGGATTTTGGGATAGGGGGAAAGGGAGGGGGTAGTGGGTAGGCATGTGGATTAATGTCATGGCACTGGATCTCTGTCTGCCAGGATATCCCCAGTTTCCAGCAGGCTCTAATCATTGCCTCTGTCAGAGAAAAACACACAGATGATTGCCAGCCTCCCACCCTGCTGTCTCCCTATCCTGGTCCAAACTACAAACCTCCAACATATATACAGATGGTACCCCCATCTGTTTGAACCAACATAAGCTATCAGAGTCACCCTCAGGTAAACTGTTGTGTACAACACTGTCTTTCATCTGGCCAAGCTTTGGAATCCAGCCAGAAAGTACAGTCTAACTAACCTATCTAAAGAAACACACTCTACAGTACATCCAGCTACCAAGAGGGCATGCCACATACCGGAAGAGGAGTGGTGGAGAGGCTGTAATATACTGTACATACATATACAGTATAACATAGAGAATTAGACCAGCAAGAGTTTTGGGGGTAGAGCTCCTGAGGCTTCAGATCTCCATTGAGATGGAGTGGAGGTAAACTGTATAACAACAATCCTCAGAGAGGGTACCCAAGAGGCGAGGTGTCCCAGTTCTGCCAACTCTTTGGTCAATCTAATGTTCTTCCCTTCAGGCTCATTCATTTTGAACAAGAAATGTATTAAGATTACTAACTCACTCTCTAAACATTCATATCATTTAAAAAAACGAAGGAGCAAGCAGTGCATAGCCTTTGCATAAGATAGATGGAATATGTGTGAAAACAAACAGAAAATCACTTCAATAATTGCAAAGTTGAAATGAGGTTCTTTAACACAGGGCAATGCCATTTTAAAACTGGATTAGTGAGAGTGTGGACACAGCAAGCAAAACACGCAAACCCCCCAGCCCACCCTCTCACTGCACACAGGTGTACTTACATGTAGCTTAAGTAGTGGCCCAGTGTGTTAGCTCCAGCAACCTGCCCTCTACCTCAAATAATCCCTCTCACTCCCATAATCCATTAAGGACCCGGTCATATCAGCGAAGTCCTCCAGGACCAGGCTGGTGGAGTCCTCACCAGAGAGCATCTCCATGTCTGAGGGCCAGGGCTGGCGCTGGGGGTGTGGGCCTTGGGGTTGGCGGGGGCTTGCAGTTGATGGGTTGGGGGACTTCTCTTGTATCTGCAGCCGTGGGGTCGGGGGTGTTGGAGGCTCTGACTTCTGGTAGGCAGGCACCGGGACCACATCCACCACTGCTGCCTCCTGCTGCTCCACTGGGTCTACCCGGTCCCTTGCACTACCACTGCGGCTACAGACCTCACCCTCGCTGCCCGGGGGTGAGGGGGCCAGGACATGGTAGAGACTGGGAAGGCGGATGTCGAGGCGCACACCGCTCTTGGCAAAGAGCTTATCATTGAGTGAGTAGAGCTTGTTGGCAATGTCGCTGCCCAGCATGACGGAGAAGAGGCGGGTGATGTAGCGATCCTTGGACAGCAGCATGTAAAGGCGGCGCCGGCGCCACGAGATGTAGCGGCAGTCCGTCTCCGCCGTCAGGGTCACCTGGTGGTTAGGAATGTCAAAAGTCAGGGGTAAGTGTGAAGGACTTACCCCTGGCTTCAGAAATGAATGAATGAATGAATGAATGACGAGAATCCGTCCAGTACCTGAAAGTTCCCCTCCTCATTGGGTCTGAGAGACTCCCACTCAGGAGAGTCCAGGAACTGGAGTGGGAAGATGTAATGGAGGAACTGTCCTTCTAGAGACACACGGATCCTACCAGGGAGAGCAGGAAAGGGCAAGGTTAGTAAGAGAGGAGAGGGGGAAAGTATGGATAGGTGATAATGAGAGAAGAAAGGGAATACACACATCACTAGGTTTGATCCAAAACCTTGAAACAAGTTAACGTGAATATCTATGTCCTTAACCTCAACACTCAGGGAAGTAATCCAAGTTAGACATAGACAGAGGAAAACATCTATTCTTGGTTTATAAATCACAGACATTCCAACAGTGCTCTTTCATGTCTGATTAATGTTGATGGTATTCATTTGAATCAATTGAAACTAGGAATTGCTTGTCATAAACAGATGTCATCTTATGACACCAAATGTTATTTGCATATGATAATAATTAGCTATCCTGAAGTTATAAACTTGACTTGCACTCACATAGCTGTCAGTACCATTAATGAACCATTCATTTTAGAGGCAGTATATGAGGAGTTAGTTAACTGTGTTGGTACACAACCTAAGGAGAGCAAATTTTGGGGGGAAATATCACAACACTTTAGCAGCCGCCAGACCTGGGTCAAATACATTGTATACTTCCAAAATCTTGAACAGCACTTGATTTAATTTGCCCGGTACACTGGAATCAATGTAATAGTCCCACATGAGCTAAATCAAGCACACCTCAAGTACTTGAAAATAAAGTGCTTGACATTATGTATTTGACCCAGCTGTCTGCCGCTAAGGGGAGCAAGTACACTACAGTGAGTCAGTAACACGAATACTCTGTGTTTTACAACGTCTGGGGCTGACATTTTAACCATACCCTCCCAATCCCAACACACACACTAAACCTGATATTAGTCAAAAAGCTAAGAAGTGATGGAGTCACTGCTGAGGACCAGTGTTGGGGAGTAGTGAATTACATTTAGTTCAACTAGTAATTGCATTACATTTTGCAGTAGCATGGTAGTAGTTGAACTAAATTAAAATCTTGGTAGTGTTTTCAGTAAGTAATACATTTTTTGCGATGTAGTGGTGTAGATAACTACTGGAATTACACAGTACTTTATTTTAGCTCAAATAAAATATAGGTGAAGTAGTCCTTTCTTTTTCAATATCAGACATGCCTAATTCTCACTTGAAACACTTTGTGCCTAATATGAACTTTTTGTGTTTAATAGGCTAAATTACACATTATGTTAACATCTGACTCCAGAGTGATCTGTTCTTGCAATTTGTAGTCTATGACATTTCAGATTTAGATATGATCATTTTTCAGGAAGTAGTTTGGATGTAGTGAACTAGTAACTTCAGTTAAGTAAGATTTGTTTTTCTTAAGGGTAGCTTTAGTGTAGCTTATCTTCTTCCAGTGTGAGGTGATTGGTAGCTTGGTAAACTATATTTTCAGAGTAAATTCTCCAACACTGCTGAGGACACATGACCTCTTAAAAGTGTTCTGTATTTCATTATATTGTTGGTAAGTGATATATCTCACTCAGGTTTCCATAAGCCATAGTCTAAGCCATTGTTTTTTTTGGACAGACAGATCAAGAGATAAAATGCTAAGAGAAGAACATTCACTGGGAACACTAACTCTACTACCTGACAATTGCAATCTACCTACAGCAATGTAACTAAACTACAGTTAGCTATGTTCCTCCAGCAACTCAACTAAAACAAGACTCAGGTCTGTTCCAATATCTCCAGTAACATACTACCAAGAACAAACAAAGTAATGTACTATTGATCATACATTCTAAGTGGTATGATACAGACATTAGAACTGACACCCTCCTCTCGCTCACCTCCCTGACAGCAGAAAGGATAGCTGGTTGATGGGCGTCTTGCCCTCCACTGCGTACGTCTCCTCTACTCTTAGGGCCAGCACCTTGTTCTCACAGGCCTCCACAATGTCTTTGAACACCTGTACGGGCACGTCCAGGGGCAGGTAGGTGGCTGAGTAGAGGGCCAACAGCTCCTCGCTGGCCAAACCATCCTGTTGCAGCCTGTATATGAGGTGGCAGATCTGGAACACGCAGGCCACCAGCAGCAGCAGGTTCCAGGTGAACACATCCACCCCACACATGGTCATCCAGCCCCACAGGGCCAGGCAGGTGAAGGCAGGCGTCATGAAACCAAAGATGAACAGGGAGCCGTAGGCGCTGCTGCCCCCCATGTACCCCAGGAATAAGACGGTGTTGCCCAGGTGGTAGAAGGCCCCCTCTGTGTTGTTGGTCCAGCCATCACATGGTGGATGGCCGTAGAAAACCGTCTCCAACAGGGTGGAGTTGTCTGCACTCATGGTGGAGGGAGGCTGTTATTCCAAACAAAACTGTCGAGTTGTTCAATAAGTTCCAAAAAAACAGTTACACTCAGAATATTCCAAAGTTTACTACGCTACTTGAGGTCAAAGCTGGAAGAAAACGTTAGTCCCCGACTCAAGCCTCAAGTTGTTGTTGTTACTTTACCAGTGAGTCTGAAAAGTTGTCACTAGAGTTGGTCTATTTCTTAAAAGTTCAATCAAGGTATTGTCAAAACAGAGAATACGTTGCCAAAAATAGTATGAATTGTCAAAGTTGCTCTGTTGCTCTCTTACGTACAGCTGGACTACAGATCTTCTTTGTCCTGCTTCAGTTATTACACCATAGATATGATTGGAATGGATTTCTCCCTTCTTTTCCCCGTCTATATTTTGCTGTGTCTGTCTCTTGATTTTCTCTCTATTTTACTCAGCCATTTGCTTACTCTGGAGAGCTCACAGTTGGCAGTACAGAGAGAGAGAGGGAGGGAGAGGGGAGAGAGAGGGAGAGGAGGAGAGAGAGACCCCTAGTAGGATAACCATGTTTGGAATTGAAACCCAAGGAGTAGAAAGGCACAGACAGAAAGCAGACCAACTACTTATCATAACACTGCTGGGGAGAGAGAGGAAAAATGGAGAGGGGGGAGCGAGATGATAACAAGTGACAGAGAGAGAGAGAGAGAGAGAGAGACCCTTGAATTGAATTGAGAGAGAGAGGCTATAGTCATGCCTCCAGGTAAGTCACACCAATAAAAACTCTCCCTTCTGCCAAAACGGAACCATCTTTTAATTAACAGAATACTTATTTGGCCCCTAAACCTCTGGTTCAATGTGGGGCCAAGAGAGTGGGTCTGCTCGGTGCATATTTAAATAGTAGAATTACAGTGTAGGTCGGGTTTCAAAAATTCACCATGCCCCACCAGTTAGACACTGTTCTAAGGGGACTGTGTCACTGGAATAGGGGTCAGGGTGAAGTGAGTGGCTTTGATATCATACCACTTGGGATATATTCAAAGCCACACATGATTCTGGTGTGTGTGCGTGTTGTCTTAGAGATTCACAAACAATTAGAACTGAATGTTACATTTGCTTCAAAAGCACAGGTGCTTTGAATCATATAGACTTGTCTAATGATTCTATACAAGGTGTGTAGGCTATGCCCCCACTCACATCTTTCTCGTACTGTACACATACTATCTCCTTTACTTGTGTGTATCAAAGACATCAGTCAAGCAACGGCTGTTCACATGGCAGTCCTGAGTAGCTCCCGCCCTCTGCAGCAGCAGATAAGTTGGAAAGGTCACAGTGTAGGGCTGGTTCCCTGGCATGGCATGACATCCATACAAGGCATTGGGCCAGGGAAAGGGTGCCAATGCAGAGACATCTCAGTGTTCTCTCTGCTAGTATATTACAATGACATTCTTCAGCAGGACACAAAAACAAGATGTATCACAGATACTTGTCCTAAACTACCAAGAAACAAATTGTGCTGGGAAGATTTCTGCAGTTGGTACATTCCAGGTTGTTAACTGCCTAAAATACCTACGTCAATCTATTTGCAGAATTTGGGACACTGGCAACGCTCATTACATTTCCATTAAGCACTTGGCTCCTTTGCAGCGCACAGGCCATTGAATGACCTCCATATCACTGCTCATTATGTTCGCATATTTAGCAAGCATCAGGTCTTTAAAAATTCAAGTCCATTGCTAGCAAGCAGGCTTCTAAACTGCAAGGTACTCTGCACTTTACAGAACAGTGGCACCTGGGGCTGTGTGTACACAGGGAGCCCAATTAAGATATATTTTTTTTTTCACTAGCTGGTCTTTTGACCAATCAGATCAGCTCTTTTGCTTATAATTAGGCAAAAGATCAGAATTGGGCTCTGTGTAAAGGCAGCCCTTGTTGTGAGAAGAATTCAGATATGCCAAGTGTTGACTTGAGCAGAAGTTATTTTAAGCCAAAGTGCATACCAGAGAGAGCAGCTGTCACAAGCCAGCCTCAAACAGGAAGGAGAATATCAAAGGACATTCAAACCAGGAAGTTTTTGCAGGGTGACAGGAAGTAAAGTCTGCCTATGTGTATATAGTTATGGCGTCAGTATGGTTCAGCATGAAATTAGGACAGTACTGCATCCTTAAACGGCAATCCGCAGTTGAAACAAAGCTTTTATCCCGTCCCCATTTCACTAAAATGCTGAGGGATGGTGCTGGAAAAATGTAATCACTCTTAAATGTAGTTAGAACTATGTATGCAAGGACTAACCATCCATGATATAAAAATGTGTTTTAACCATGTTGAGGCTATATAAGGTTTACATTTACTTTGTTTTTATTCCAATGTTTGTAAACAATATTATATTTTGGTTTCTGGTTGGGTACATTTCAACTAAGCTCATTTATAAAGTTACAATTGAAGTTTACATACACTTAGGTTGGAGTCATTAAAACTCATCTTTTAACCACTACACAAATTTCTTGTTAACAAACTATAGTTTTGGCAAGTCAGTTAGGACATCTACTTTGTGCATGACAAAAGGTTTTCCAACAATTGTTTACAGATTATTTCACTGATAATTCACTGTATCCCAATTCCAGTGGGTCAGAAATGTACATACACTAAGTTGACTGTGCCTTTAAACAGCTTGGAAAATTCCAGAAAATTATGTCATGGCTTTAGAAGCTTGATAGGCTAATTGACATCATTTGAGTCAATTGGAGGTGTACCTGTGGATGTATTTCAAGGCCTACCTTCAAACTCTGCGTCTTTGCTTGACATCAAGGGAAAATCCAATGAAATCTGACAAGAAAAAGACCTCAGGAAAAAACTGTAGACCTCCACAAGTCTGGTTCATCCTTGGGAGCAATTTCCAAACGCCTGAAGGTACCACGTTCATCTGTACAAACAATAGTACGCAAGTATAAACACCATGGGACCACGCAGCCATCATACCGCTCAGGAAGAAGACGTGTTCTGTCTCCTAGAGATGAACACACTTTGTTGCAAAAAGTGCAAATCATCCCAACCGTGAAGCACGGGGGTGGCAGCATCATATTGTGGGGGTGCTTTGCTGTAGGAGGGACTGGTGCACTTCACAAAATAGCATCATGAGGTAGGAAAATTATGTGGCTATATTGAAGCAACATCTCAAGCTTGGTCGCAAATGGGTCTACCAAATGGACAATGACCCCAAGCATACTTTCAAAGTTGTGGCAAAATGTCTTAAGGACAACAAAGTCAAGGTATTGGAGTGGCCATCACTAAGCCCTGACCTCAATCCTATAGAACAGTTGTGGGCAGAACTGAAGTTTAAAATTGTTTAAGGCAATGCTACCAAATACTAATTGAGTGTATGTAAACTTCTGACGCATTGGGAATGTGATGAAATAAATAAAATCTGAAATAAATCTATTATTTTGACATTTCACATTCTTAAAATAAAGTGGTGATCCTAACTGACCTAAGACAGGGCATTTTTTACTAGGATTCAATGTCAGGAATTGTGAAAAACTGAGTTTAAATGTACTTGGCTAAGGTGTATGTAAAGTTCTGACTTCAACTGTATATTCTTCAAGAATCAATGGGTACATATGATTTGTTTATAAGTATAAAAATGGATGTAACCCCTGCAGATTTCCCCTTTAACACTACCTATACAATTCATTTAATTGTGGTTCATCCTGCCATGTAAAAACAAAGTCATTTTGCATAGGACATATATTTAATTCTAAATCAGCAGAACAAGATTCACATCATTCAGAAAATCTGAGCATTAAGACAACACATTTCACTCAGTGGAACACCATCCTTGCAGCACATCTTCCATTCAGGTTGCAGTATAAATACAAACAAGAAATATCCCAGGTCTCCTTCCGGACAGCCGGCCACCAACGGCACACTGCAAAAGGAGAACAGAGGAGTGTCAACTTCAGCACATTTAAAACCATTTCATATAGCAGTCAGACCATCTGAAATGTTGTAAATTCAATGTGACAAGGTTATGAATACTCTGATCAAAATAAAAACACTACCAATATACAAACTTGTCCCCATCATTGCTTGCAAGCATCATTTAATAAATCACATTTAATCCAATTGATCTCCTTTAAGTCAATCCAAGAGAAAAAAAATCCCTGCACCACCAAAGGTTATTTTCTCTTATCCATAAACAAACACTACATCAGCAGCTTCATCAACTTCAGCAGAAAAAAGGCAGAAAATGCTAACTTACAGGGGACACTGCAAAACATGCAGAAGTTAGGGGCCTTATCCACAAAGCATCTCAGAGTAGAAAATGTGTTAGTAGAACTGTCATTCTCATTGAAAGCAGGTCTAAAAAGCGGTAGATCTGTTCCATGAGCGCTATTTCTATACTTCCCTTAAGTTTTGTTTTTGCATCTTTTACTTTTGTACACCAGCTTCAAAAACAGCTGAAAATACTATATTTGTGGTTATTGAAAATATATTTCACAGCGGTTAGACAGTTTAGATTGAATGACTACCTACACTTGTTTTGTCAAAGTGAAATTAGGCAAACAGGAGATGGCAGATGGATTTCGGAATATTGTATCTTTAACTTTATTTTAATGTAGATAAAAATGACAGAAGAGTGTTTACTACTGATTAGGGTTGGATCGAAATTCACAGAATTGGTACCTGGAGGAAAATGTGGGAGGGTCATTAAATTTCAGTCAACTGGAGGGTTTAGTATTTTTTTTAAATCTAGTCCAGGGGAGGGTCATGTAATTCGTAATTGATTAAATGTATATTTCTCAGTGCTTTAGAATGTATTGCTTATTAGAAGATGAGATAGATAGACAGATGTACTATTTATCGATGTGTGCTCAATGCCGCCCCTCATCTCTGATTCTCCACCGGGCACGCAATATCAAGTGAGCCTACAGGCTATTTAGTGTGGTCTAAATCAAATGATAAATGGCCTACAGGCTACGAAGTGCATGTGCGGAGAAGCACAGAGCAAAGTTATATCTAGTCTGCACTACACACTGCAATGGTTATTCCAAACCTGAGCCTGGACTGCTCTGGTGGATCAAATCTAATTTTATTAGTCACATGCGCCGAATACAACAGGTAGACCTTACAGTGAAACACTTACAAGACCCTAACCGACAGTGCAGTTTAAAAAAATATGGATAAGAGATAAAAGTAACAAGTAATTAAAGAGGAGCAGTAAAAAATAATATATACAGGGGGCTGCTGGTACACAGTCAATGTGCAGGGGCAATGTGCGGTTAGTTGAGGTAGTATGTACATGAACCTTGACTTGGCGCTCCGGTACCGCTTGTTATGTGGTAGCAGAGAGAACAAGTCTATGACTAGGATGGCTGCAATCTTTGACAATTTTCAGGGCCTTCCTCTGACACCACCTGGTATAGGTCCTGGATGGCAGGAAGCTTGGCCCCAGTGATGTACTGGGCCGTTCGCACTACCCTCTGTAGTGCCTTGCGACCCATGCCAAATCTTTTCAGTCTCCTGAGTGGGAATAGGTTTTGTCGCGCCCGCTTCACGACTGTCATGGTGTGTTTGGACCATGTTAGTTTGCTGGTGATGTGGACACCAAGGAACTTGAAGCTCTCAACCTGCTCCACTGCAGCCCTGTCGATGAGAATGGGGGCGTGCTCAGTCCTTTTTTTCCTGTAGTCCACAATCATCTCCTTTGTCTTGATCACGTTGAGGGAGAGGTTGTCTCTGACCTCCCTGTAGGTTGTCTCGTTGTTGTCAGTGATCAGTTCTACCACTGTTGTGTCATCAGCAAATTTGATGGTGTTGGAGTCGTGCAGTCATGAGTGAACAGGGAGTACAGGATGGGGCAGAACACGCACCTGAGGGGCCCCTGTGTTGAGGATCAGCGTGGCATGTTGTTACCTACCCGTACCAACTGGGAGCAGCCCATCAGGAAGTCCAGGATCCAGTTGCAGAGGGAGGAGTTTAGTCCCAGGGCCCCTAGCTTAATGATGTGCTTCGTCCCAGGGCCCTTAGCTTAACCTCTCTGCGCACAGAACCCGGTAGCGGGCTGAAATTCCACAACATACAGTGATCGCTACATAAATAGTCATATTAAACATTCATGAAAATACAAGTGTCTCACATGTATCAAAAGCCTAGAATCTTGCTAATCCAGCTGCGTTGTCAGATTTAAAAAATGATTTACTGCGAAATAATACGATGCGATTATCTGAGGATAGAGCCCCATAAAAAATAACTATTTCAACCAGCACAGGCTAACAAAATCACAAACTGCATTAAAATAAACTGTTTACCTTTGATGATCTTCGTCTGTTTGCAATCCCAATGCTCATTGTTACACAATGAATGATCTTTTGTTTGATAAAATTTATTTTTATAGCCTAACACGAAACATTTTGTGAACCGCTTGTGTCGTGAATTCCGTCTCATTCCATTTGACGACACATTCGAGGGTAAATACCTACACAAAACGTGACTTTTCCAGTCATGTTTGGTTTCATTGCAATCAACTGGTTTGTTTGTAACACAACCAAACCTGATGGGCCATTTTGCGGGACGTATTGACTGAAATAAACCGATTTGTAGACAACAAGTAATGACATCACTGTGCACCAATGATATGACCACTGTTTCGTTGATTGACTGTATTTTAACCCAATGACCACTGATCGTCTTGAAATCTAGCTGGGTAGATAACCATTGCATATTGCTGTTTAGCTCATTGGCTATGTGTTGGAAGACCAACCCATGTAGTAAACTCCGGCGTAAAGAGAGTCATTCGCTATTGAAGTTTTATACCGGAAGGAGCTACGCATATTGCGCACAGCATTGTTTGGTAAACGTGCAGATTCAGCTGTTTATATATCAATCAGTATGGCGACTAAGTCAGGGAAAGCTAAATCGAAGTCTAGATATACAGGTGTACACACAATTTTAGAAGAAATTGATCGGAAAAGTGAGACAGAGATTGTTGTAGGGGGATTCATTTAGCGATTCCCAAGTGGAGGAATATTTTTTGAACGGAGAGGACATGTTTTGGACTGGTAAGATATTCTCATGCTAATGCCCTTGTTTGAAATTAATAATCAAAAATATTATTTGTGATTTTTTTTTAATTTTAGAAGCAATATATAAAAATGTAATGTAAATTAAATGTGAGATGCGTGTGTCTGCCGCCCCACCCCAACCCACATGAAATAGCCTATTTGAGGCTGTTGAGAGGAGGGCAGGCCCACAACAATGGCCAAAGTGAAATGGAGACAGTAGATACAGCTGGTCTGTTGTAATATAATAAATACAGTATATCTAGCTGGTCTGTCATAATACAATAGAGACAGTAGATCTAGCTGAAATGTCATAATATACAGTGCCTTGCGAAAGTATTCGGCCCCCTTGAACTTTGCGACCTTTTGCCACATTTCAGGCTTCAAACATAAAGATATAAAACTGTATTTTTTTGTGAAGAATCAACAACAAGTGGGACACAATCATGAAGTGGAACGACATTTATTGGATATTTCAAACTTTTTTAACAAATCAAAAACTGAAAAATTGGGCGTGCAAAATTATTCAGCCCCCTTAAGTTAATACTTTGTAGCGCCACCTTTTGCTGCGATTACAGCTGTAAATCGCTTGGGGTATGTCTCTATCAGTTTTGCACATCGAGAGACTGACATTTTTTCCCATTCCTCCTTGCAAAACAGCTCGAGCTCAGTGAGGTTGGATGAAGAGCATTTGTGAACAGCAGTTTTCAGTTCTTTCCACAGATTCTCGATTGGATTCAGGTCTGGACTTTGACTTGGCCATTCTAACACCTGGATATGTTTATTTTTGAACCATTCCATTGTAGATTTTGCTTTGGATCATTGTCTTGTTGGAAGACAAATCTCCATCCCAGTCTCAGGTCTTTTGCAGACTCCATCAGGTTTTCTTCCAGAATGGTCCTGTATTTGGCTCCATCCATCTTCCCATCAATTTTAACCATCTTCCCTGTCCCTGCTGAAGAAAAGCAGGCCCAAACCATGATGCTGCCACCACCATGTTTGACAGTGGGGATGGTGTGATGAGCTGTGTTGCTTTTACGCCAAACATAACGTTTTGCATTGTTGCCAAAAAGTTCAATTTTTGTTTCATCTGACCAGAGCACCTTCTTCCACATGTTTGGTGTGTCTCCCAGGTGGCTTGTGGCAAACGTTAAACGACACTTTTTATGGATATCTTTAAGAAATGTCTTTCTTCTTGCCACTCTTCCATAAAGGCCAGATTTGTGCAATATACGACTGATTGTTGTCCTATGGACAGAGTCTCCCACCTCAGCTGTAGATCTCTGCAGTTCATCCAGAGTGATCATGGGCCTCTTGGCTGCATCTCTGATCAGTCTTCTCCTTGTATGAGCTGAAAGTTTAGAGGGACGGCCAGGTCTTGGTAGATTTGCAGTGGTCTGATACTCCTTCCATTTCAATATTAACGCTTGCACAGTGCTCCTTGGGATGTTTTAAGCTTGGGAAATCTTTTTGTATCCAAATCCGGCTTTAAACTTCTTCACAACAGTATCTCAGACCTGCCTGGTGTGTTCCTTGTTCTTCATTATGCTCTCTGCGCTTTTAACGGACCTCTGAGACTATCACAGTGCAGGTGCATTTATACGGAGACTTGATTACACACAGGTGGATTGTATTTATCATCATTAGTCATTTAGGTCAACATTGGATCATTCAGAGATCCTCACTGAACTTCTGGAGAGAGTTTGCTGCACTGAAAGTAAAGGGGCTGAATAATTTTGCACGCCCAATTTTTCAGTTTTTGATTTGTTAAAAAAGTTTGAAATATCCAATAAATGTTGTTCCACTTCATGATTGTGTCCCACTTGTTGTTGATTCTTCACAAAAAAATACAGTTTTATATCTTTATGTTTGAAGCCTGAAATGTGGCAAAAGGTCGCAAAGTTCAAGGGGGCCGAATACTTTCGCAAGGCACTGTATGTAAACAGCTACAAAGAATATAGATGAGAACTCTCCCGGTAGGTAATGTGGTCTGCAGCTTATCATGAGAAACTCTACCTCAGGCAAGCAATGGCTCGAGACTTCCTTAGATATCGTTCACCAGCTGTCGTTTACAAAAATACATAGACCGCCGCCCTTGTCTTACCAGACGTCGCTGTTCTATCCTGCCGGTACATCGTATAACCAGCCAGCTGTATGTTGATATTGTCATCGTTCAGCCACGACTCTGAAGCATAAGATGTTACAGTTTTTAATGTCCTGTTTGTAGTTTAATCTTCGGAATAACTCATTCATTTCATTGTCCAAAGATTGCATGTTCGCGAGCAGAATTGAGGGGAGTGGGGGTTTATTCGATCGCCGTCTACTGCTCAGAAGGCAGCCCGCCCTCTGGCCTCTCTTTCTCCGCCTCCTCTTCACGCAGATCACTGGGGTCGGGGCCTATTCCCGAGGGAGCCGTATATCCTCCGCCTCAGGCTTGTCAGAGTTGTGAAAAAAGAAAAAGGATTCTGCTCGTCCGTGGTGAGTAATCGCAGTCCTGATGTCTAGAAGTTATTTTCGGTCATAACAGACGGTAGCGCCAACATTATGTACAAAAATAGTAAAAAAATAAGTTGCAAACAGCACAGATAAACAAACAAAAAAACACAATCGTGTTGTGGGCACGTAAAACGTCTGCCTCTGCTCTGGCGCCATTTAAAAAAATGTGTGCTGCCTAACCAATGCTGTGCAGGCTTACATTGGCAGATCAGGAGGAGAGTCTAAGGCTTCTTCTGAAAATATATATACACTGCTCAAAAAAATAAAAGGGAACACTTAAACAACACAATGTAACTCCCAAGTCAATCACACTTCTGTGAAATCAAACTGTCCATTTAGGAAGCAACACTGATTGACAATAAATGTCACATGCTGTTGTGCAAATGGAATAGACAACAGGTGGAAATTATAGGCAATTAGCAAGACACCCCCAGTAAACGAGTGGTTCTGCAGGTGGTGACCACAGACCACTTCTCAGTTCCTATGCTTCCTGACTGATGTTTTGGTCACTTTTGAATGCTGGCGGTGCTTTCACTCTAGTGATAACATGAGATGGAGTCTATAACCCACACAAGTGGCTCAGGTAGTGCAGCTCATCCAGGATGGGACATCAATGCGAGCTATGGCAAGAAGGTTTGCCGTGTCTGTCAGCGTAGTGTCCAGAGCATGGAGGCGCTACCAGGAGACAGGCCAGTACATCAGGAGACATGGAGGAGGCCGTAGGAGGGCAACAACCCAGCAGCAGGACCGCTACCTCCGCCTTTGTGCAAGGAGGAGCAGGAGGAGCACTGCCAGAGCCCTGCAAAATGACCTCCAGCAGGCCACAAATGTGCATGTGTCTGCTCAAACGGTCAGAAACAGACTCCATGAGGGTCGTATGAGGGTCCGACGTCCACATGTGGGGGTTGTGCTTACAGCCCAACACCGTGCAGGACATTTGGTATTTGCCAGAGAACACCAAGATTGGCAAATTCGCCACTGGCGCCCTGTGCTCTTCACAGAGGAAAGCAGGTTCACACTGAGCACATGTGACAGACGTGACAGAGTCTGAAGACACCGTGAGAATGTTCTGCTGCCTGCAACATCCTCCAGCATGACCGGTTTGGCGGTGGATCAGTCATGGTGTGGGGTGGCATTTCTTTGGGGCGCCGCACAGGCCTCCATGTGCTCGCCAGAGGTAGCCTGACTGCCATTAGGTACCGAGATGAGATCCTCAGACCCCTTCTGAGACCATATGCTGGTGCGGTTGGCCCTGGGTTCCTCCTAATGCAAGACAATGCTAGACCTCATGTGGCTGGAGTGTGTCAGCAGTTCCTGCAAGAGGAAGGCATTGATGCTATGGACTGGCCCGCCCGTTCCCCAGACCTGAATCCAATTGACCACATCTGGGACATCATGTCTCGCTCCATCCACCAACGCCACGCTGCATCACAGACTGTCCAGGAGTTGGCGGATGCTTTAGTCCAGGTCTGGGAGGAGATCCCTCAGGAGACCATCCGCCACCTCATCAGGAGCATGCCCAGGCGTTGTAGGGAGGTCATACAGGCACGTGGAGGCCACACACACTACTGAGCCTCATTTTGACTTGTTTTAAGGACATTACATCAAAGTTGGATCAGCCTGTAGTGTGGTTTTCCACTTTAATTTTGAGTGACTCCAAATCCAGACCTCCATGGGTTGATAAACTTGATTTCCATTGATAATTTGTGTGATTTTGTTGTCAGCACATTCAACTATGTAAAGACTTTTTTATTTAATAAGAATATTTCATTAATTCAGATCTAGGATGTGTTATTTTAGTGTTCCCTTTATTTTTTGGAGCAGTGTATATTTACTACTCCAAAAAACGAAATATCTTAGCCTATTCAGTTCGAGAAGGAGATCACGGAGAAGTAGGACCAGAGGTCAACTTGAATTACTTGCTACAACTATCATTTATTTCATTTTAATTAGACTTTCCTAACAACTTTGTGTTGGAGCCCATTTCTTGCTATTTAAGAAATAAGAGGTATAATAAATAATAAGAAATAATACCTGCTTCACAGTCGAAATTAGGCTACAGGTGTCTATTTCCATAGATTTCCTAGCAAATTCCTACACCCAACATGCACTCTTTAAATAGCCTACCTCCTTACTGTCAGTGAAGGGCTATTCAGTTAAAACCAGGACTCGAATTGAGGGAGTATGAGAGGGTATGCCATAGGCCCACCTTTTATTAAATAAAATGGCAAAAAGTACAGACCTACCCTTTGTTAGTTTCAGATTTTGAAGAAAATATTTAAATAAAAAGTGATCTACTGTATAACAGCACTTTGGTCCACAATGCTTTATGCTACATACAAGTTGTAAAATACCTGGGAAAGACGTGACTCCAATGCATATGGGGATATCATTGTTTCGTTTCTTTGACATTGGAGGATGAGCAAAGTCCTCGGCTATACAAGGTTACCACTTTTTTACCTGACAGGTGTGGCATATCAAGAAGCTGATTGAACAGCATGATCATTACACAGGTGCACCTTGTGCTGGGGACAATTTAAGGCCACTCAAATGTGCAGTTCTGTCATGCCACAGATGTCTCAAGTTGAGGGAGTATGCAATTGGGCATGCTGACTGCAGGAATGTCCACCAGAGCTGTTACCAGATCATTTAATGTTCATTGCTCTACCATAAGTAGCCTCAAACGTCTTTTTAGAAAATTTGGCAGTACGTCTAACCGGCCTCACAGACCATGTGTATGGTGTTGTGTGGGCAAGCGGTTTGCTGATGTCAACGTAGCGAACAGAGTGCCGTATGGCGGCGGTGAGGTTATGGTATTGGCAGGTAGGCATAAGCTACAGACAACAAACACAATTTTATTTTATCAATGGCAATTGGAATGAACAGAGATAGCATGACCAAATCCTGAGGCCCATTGTCGTGCCATTCACCCGCCGCATTCACCTCATGTTTCAGCATGATAATGCACACCCTCATTTCGCAAGGATCTGTACACAATTCCTGGAAGCAGAAAATGTCCCAGTTATTACATGGCCTGCATACTCACCAGACAATTGACCCATTGAGCATGTTTGAGATGCTCTGGATCGACGTGTAAGACAGAGTGTTCCAGTTCCCGACAATATCCAACAACTTCGCACAGCCATTGAAGAGGAGTGGGACAACATTCCACAGGCCACAATCAACTATGCGAAGGAGGGCTGACCCCAATTAGTAGACTGGTCAATTATTTGATCGATATGCTGTTGGTCGTGGCCTGTGCATTTTTAGTCGAGCAGTTGCATATACAGTACCAGTCAAACGTTTGGACACACCTACTCATTCAGGGGTTTTCTATATTTTTACATTGTAGAATAATAGTAAAGACATCAAAACTATGAAATAATTCCCATATGTGTTATGTAGTAAACAAAACAAAGTGTTAAACAAATCAAAATATATTTAATATTTTAGATTCTTCAAAGTAGCCACCCTTTGCCCTGATGACAGCTTTGCACACTCTTGGCATTCTCTCAGCCAGCTTCATGAGCTAGTCACCTGGAATGCATTTCTTTACTTCTTAATGCGTTTGAGCCAATTAGTTGTGTTGTGACAAGGTAGGGGGGTATACAGAAGATAGCCCTATTTGGTAAAAGAACAAGTTCATATTATAGCAAGAACAGCTCAAAAAAGCAAAGAGAAACAACAGTCCACCATTACTTTAAGACATGAAGTTCAGTCAATACGGAACATTTCAAGTGCAGTCACAACAACCATCACGTCGCTATGATGAAACTGTCTCTCATGAGGACCGCCACAGGAAAGGAAGACCCAGAGTTACTTCTGCTGCAGAGGATAAGTTCATTAGAGTTACCATCCTCAGAAATTGCAGCCCAAATAAATGCGGCACAGAGTAACAGACATCTCAACACCAACTGTTCAGAGGAGACTGCATAAATCAGGCCTTCATGGTCGAATTTCAGCAAATAAACCACTACTAAAGGACACCAATAAGAAAAAGAGACTTGCTTGGGCTATGAAACATGAGCAATGGACATCTGTCTTTTGGTCTGATGATTTTTGGTTCCAACTGCCGTGTCTTTGTGAGACGCAGAGTAGGTGAACGGATGATATCCACATTTGTGGTTCCCACCATGAAGCATGGAGGTGGTGGTGCTTTGCAGGTGACACTGTCAGAGATTTATTTAGAATTCTAGGCACACTTATACAGCATGGCTACCACAGCATTCTGCAGCGATACGCCATCCCATCTGGTTTGCGCTTGGTGGGACTATCATTAATTTTTCAACAAGACAATGACCCAACACACCTCCAGGCTGTGTAAGGGCTATTTGACCAAGAAGGAGGGTGATGGAGTGCTGCATCAGATGAATTGGCCACAATCACCCGACCTCAACCGAACTGAGATGGTTTGGGATGAGTTGGACCGCAGAGTGAAGGAAAAGCAGGCAACAAGTGCTCAGCATATTTGGGAACTCCTTCAAGACTGTTGGAAAAGCATTCTAGGCGAAACTGGTTGAGAGAGTGCCAAGAGTGTGCAAAGCTGTCATCAGGGCAAAGGGTGGCTACTTTGAAGAATCTCAACTATATTTTGATCTGTTTAACACTTTTTTTGGTTACTACATGATTCCATGTGTTATTTCATAGTTTTGATGTCTTCACTATTATTCGACAATGTAGAAAATAGGAAAACAAGGAAAAACCCTTAAATGAGTACGTGTCCAAACTTTTTACTGGTACTGTATGTAAATGTGATTTGACTTTTTTATTTCTAATAAATTAGCAACAATTTCTAAAAACCTGTTTTTGATTTGTCATTATGGGGTATTGTGTGTAGATTGATAAGGAAAAATAATAATCAATTTTAGAATAAGGCTATAACGTAACAAAATGTGGAAGAAATCAAGGGGCCTGAATACTTTCCGAATGCACTGTATATACCCACTAGACTGACTGATGGGGGGGGGTTGCTGTGTTGATGCCACCATGTCTCCATCTTGGCAATCACCCACCACTTTAAAAGAAAATACATGTGGGAGCTATATAAATGCATGTAATAATGTCTACATTTGTTTGTGCAATATTAATTGTATTACAGACACAGGCTTAATGCATACTTTTAAATTATAATGTGAGATTTTTTTTCTTCCTTTTAGTATAACTTTTGGAGACTACTAATGCTACTGTCCCCACTACAACAACAAAAATACGTGAAACCTTTGTCCATGAAATAATTTATTAAAATACTGTAGAATTCCATGAATTCCTATGCTCCCACTGTGGATTGTCATATGGCCTACCAGTGGCTTCAAAGCCTCTAAATGGCCAATACATAGAATCAGCAATCCGGAGTTTATATACAGTGCCTTCTGAAAGTTCAGACCACTTGACTTTTTCCGCATTATGTAAGGTTACAGCCTTATTCTAAAATGTATAACTTTTTTTAAATCCCCCCCAATCTACACACAATAGCCCATAATGACAGAGCAAAAAAACGTTTTTTGATAATTTATTAAAAACTAAAATGAATCTTAAATAAGTATTCAGAACCTTTACTCAGTACTTTGTTGAAGCACCTTTGGCAGCGATTACAGCATTGAGTCTTTTTGGGTATGATGCTACAAGCTTGGCACACCTGTATTTGGGGAGTTTCTCCCATTCTTCTTTGCAGATCCTCTCAAGCTCTGAAGGGTGGATGGGGAGCATTGCTGCCCAGCTATTTACAGGGTCTCTTCAGAGATGTTCGATCGGGTTCAAGTCCGGGCTCTGGCTAGGCCACTTAAGAACATTGAGATTTGTCCCAAAGCCACTCCTGTGTTGTCTTGGCTGTGTGCTTAGGGTAATTTTCCTGTTGGAAGGTGAACCTTCACCCCAGTCTGAGGTCCTGAGCGCTCTGGAGCAGGTTTTTAATCAAGGATCTCTCTGTACTTTATTCCGTTCATCTTTGCCTCAGACCTGACTAGTCTCCCAGTCCCTGCCGCTGAAAAACATCCCCACAACATGATGCTGCCACCACCATGCTTCACCGTAGGGAAGGTGCCTGGTTTCCTCAAGATGTGACGCTTGGCATTCAGGCCAAAGTGTTCCATCTTGGTTTAATCAGACCAAAGAATCTTGTTTCTCATGGTCAGAGTCCTTTAGGTGCCTTTTGGCAAACTCCAAGCGGGCTGTCATGTGCCTTTTACTGAGGAGTGGCCTCCATCTGGCCACTCAACCATAAAGACCTTGATTGGTGGAGTGTTGCAAAGAAGGTTGTCCTTCTGGAAGGTTCTCCCATCTCCACAGAGGAACACTAGAGCTCTGTCAGAGCGACCATGACCAAGACCCTCCCCCAATTGCACAGTTTGGCCGGGTGGCCAGCTCTAAGAAGAGTCTTGGTGGTTCCAAACTTCTTCCATTTAAGAATGATGGAGGCCACTTTGTGCTTGGGGACCGTCATGTTCAATCAATTGAATTTACCACAGGTGGACTGCAATCAAGTTGTAGAAACATCAAGGATGATCAATGGAAACAGGATGCACCTGAGCTCAATGTCGAGTCTCATAGCAAAGAGTCTGAATACTTTTGTAAATAAGGTATCTTTAAAAATATATAAATATACATTTTCAAAAATGTCTAAAAACCTGTTTACACTTTGTCATTATGGGCTAGTGTGTGTAGATTGCTGAGGATTTTTTTTCTTTCTTCCATTTTAGAATAAGGCTGTAACGTAACAAAATGTGGGAAAAAATCAAAGGGTCTGAATACTTTCTGAAGGCACTGTTCATCATTGGTTATTCCCCATCATTTGCAACTTGGTCAATGAGCGTCATCACCAGCTTTCCTTTGTTGTACCTTACTCAAACTGTTGTGATTACCAGCTGAGAAAGTTTTGGGAGTTGATTTATTCCTGGCTCAGTCTGTGTCTGAGCAGTGTCTTAACATCATCCTAAAACCTACACAGAGTTTTTCTTATCTGAAAACTGGCTTTAACAGGATTTCTAGGACATTTGAGCCATTTTGAGGATACAGGACTCATCTCGGGCAGAATGTTATTTTCACAACATAGGCACTACAAGTGAGGCTAAATTATGCGTCACGACATGCAAGATCAATAGACATATTTGAGACTCACCGACCACTTATTATATGGAGTTATATTAAATCTTGAATCCAAGCGCCCTCATACAATCCTTATGTGCCTCGATGAGATCTGTGCAACTTTCTTCACCCTTCTCAATGATGCTGAAACAGAGGAAATTGTCATCAGCAACTGCATCAGTGGAAGCTCCTCAGAGAAGGAAGGGGAGGACCATACTCCTCAGTGAATTTCATAAAAATGGTAAAACATTGAAAAATATATCCTTTTTAGATAAAACTATACTAAATATATTACCGTCACCAAATAATTGATTAAAACACACTGTTTTGCAATGAAGGTCTACAGTAGCCTCAACAGCACTCTGTAGGGTAGCACCATGGTGTAGCCCAGGGACAGCTAGCTTCCATCCTCCTCTGGATACATTGACTTCAATACAAAACCTAGGAGGCTATTGGTTCTTTACCCCCCTCCATAGACTTACACAGTAATTATGACAACTTCCAGAGGACGTCCTCCAACCAATCAGAGCTCTTGCAGCATGAACTGACATGGTGTCCACCCAATCAAAGGATCAGAGAATAAATCTAATACTGAAAGCATAAGCTACAGCTAGCTAGCGCTGCAGTGCAAAAAATGTGGTGGGTAGTTGACTCAAAGAGAGAGAAAGACCATTTTTGAAGAGTTAACAAATGTGTTTCTTCAAAAATGAAGGAGTTTTTTTTTTTCACTTTCAGTTTCACTTACTTAGCTAGCAAATGCCATGTTAGATAGCTGGCTATGACTATCCAAAACAACACTGGAAGTCTGCCAAGTAGAGCTGTTCTTGGTTTTATTTATTGCCACCGGGGCCCGCCAGTGCAATTGTTTACTGACTATACACTAACGTTACTGCATGATTGTTGAGCGTTTAGTAACGCATTAGGTCCATTAGCTATGTTGACTAGGACGTTACTTTAGCTAAAATGGGGACAACGATGTAGGCTGTGCGTAGCAGTTATGAAATGGTTTGGCTTGTAAAGTTTTTTTTACCTGGTCACATACAGATGATGTGTTGTTCATTGAAGTTCACAAACGAAGGGAAAAGGTGAGAGGAGTAGAGTATATAGAGGCAAGAATGAATACAACGTGGCTGCTATGAAAGTGAACTGTGTTTATGCGTGATCAGGGGTGTATTCATTCCTCTGATTCTTTTGAAAAATGTTTCTTAAACGGAAGAAAACGAAACAGGGATAAAAATACTAATTTGTCCAATAGAAACTCTTGTTTGCAACTGTTGGACTAATGATTACACCCTAGATAATCTAGAAGCAGGCAAGAGTGTGCAAGGTGGTATTGAATGTGTCACTGTCTGTCCATGTGTCACTATCATCTCAAATTTCTCTCTCAACCGGTGTACGTTGTAAACTTTCCTTCATAAGCCAGGTTGTAGCAACCTCATAATGGGTATAAGGAACATTTGAGTATCATGTTACATTGAACTGGGTGAATGGAATATGAAAGACAGTCATCCAACATGATGTAATAGAAATAAGGCCATGCTCATGTAAAAACAAAATCGTCCTCCCTCATCATAAATGGCAGAGACCGCCACTGAACTGCATACTCCAGAGAAGACAGTCCACGGGAAACTTTCACTTTACAAGTATAATGCCATTCAAGTTCCAATACATGTAAGCCTACCAAACATCCCTGACTTTCTTCGTCTCGGGGCACGCACAACAGGGTTTCAGTGGTTTCTTCTCTGTGCCCTCAATGGCCCTCAATGGCCCGACGCTGGCAGCAGACATGGAGGACATTTTTCAGGCTGTAAAATAAACAGTGTAAGCGATTAGCTGCATGGCATCATCATAAAACGGTCAATGTTATCTCATATCCTTGGTACGTCCCTACCATTAACCATAATAAACGCCAACTTCAAAATTGGGTAGGGATGTCCCAAGGATCCCGGATATAACGGACCATCATAGAACGCAGAGTGAAAATGGAGCCAACTTTACACGAGAAGATACTCTGCTACATGTGTTACAAAGTGACAGTTCTCAATATATTTGCTAGCTTCCCAAATTGATGGCAACATTGTGATTGATTGTAGGTAGTTATTTAACTAAAGACAAACAGTTTCCTATAGCTGATGTCACATTATAGGTAACTTAATATCACGTAGAAATTCAATTTGCAAAACCAAAACCACACCATCTGCTAGAACCAAAACTATATGTCTAGACTAGTTATCTAGCTAACGTTAGCTTACATACAAAGCTATATTTTAGAAAAACATTAGCTTGTAATACTGTATGTCAAGATCAGTCGTACCGAATTATTTAAGAGCAGAGCACAATTAAACATTCAGTAGAGAAGATATTTAACAACACACTAGCAAAAATAATCCTTATGTAACATACTTAGCTAGCTAGCTGTTATGCCTTCATGCGCATGGACGCCGATTTATGTGTCCTTCCTTATACAACACGGTGTAGCCAGTTATGTTTTTGATGGTTACGCTAAGATTTCTGGGACATTAAGTTTCAATTTCCAAGCTGCAACAAATGTGTTTTATCATTGCACTGTGATACACAACGCAGCACCAGTGTGCTTTAGGACCATCAAATTGTTTTGGTCACATACACATATTTAGCAGATGTTACTGTGGGTGTAGCGAAATGCTTGTGTTCCTAGCTCCCGCAGTGCAGTAGTATCTAACAATTCACAGCAATACACACACATCTAAAGTAAAATAATGGAATTAGGAAATATATAAATATTAGGACGAGCAATGTCAGAGTGGCATTGACTAAAATACAGTAGAATAGAATACAGTAAACTGTAGCGACCAGCTAGCTGTGTGTTATGTGTTAGGCTAGTAGGTGGTTGTGTTGTACTCACCAGTACCCATAGTTCAACCTGCTATCTGGCAATCATGGGAATGCCGGAGTGGCGTGGAGGGGGGTTGGGCAGGGGGATGGAGCATTGGCAGTTAAAACCAGGTTAAGCCTTTGTTCTCTCTTACGTCTGGCCTTCACAAGAGAAGGTCACGGGTTGGCTTGTGTGTTATCTTTCATTTATTTGGCGTGGGCTACAGCCAAACAGTAGCCTGTGTAAATTTGGGTTAATAAACCGTCAATTAGTAAACTCAAGCCTCTGTCTGGACAATTTTTCCTTTATGATCTAGTCAGGTCATTACAATACATCAAATCAAATCAAATTTTATTTGTCACATACACATGGTTAGCAGATGTTAATGCGAGTGTAGCGAAATGCTTGTGCTTCTAGTTCCGACAATGCAGTAATAACCAACAAGTAATCTAACTAACAATTCCAAAACTACTGTCTTGTACACAGTGTAAGGGGATAAAGAATATGTACATAAGGATATATGAATGAGTGATGGTACAGAGCAGCATAGGCAAGATACAGTAGATGGTATCGAGTACAGTATATACATATGAGATGAGTATGTAAACAAAGTGGCATAGTTAAAGTGGCTAGTGATACATGTATTACATAAGGATACAGTCGATGATATAGAGTACAGTATATACGTATGCATATGAGATGAATAATGTAGGGTAAGTAACATTATATAAGGTAGCATTGTTTAAAGTGGCTAGTGATATATTTACATAATTTCCCATCAATTCCCATTATTAAAGTGGCTGGAGTTGAGTCAGTGTCAGTATGAAATGAGTAAAGCAGTACGGTATGTAAACATTATTAAAGTGACTAGTGAGCCATTATTAAAGTGACCAGTTATTCCATGTCTATATATATGGGGCAGGGTTGAGTAACCGGGTGGTGGCCGGCTAATGATGGCTATTTAACAGTCTGATGGCTTTGACATAGAAGCTGTTTTTGAGTCTCTCGGTCCCAGCTTTGATGCACCTGTACTGACCTAGCCTTCTGGATGGTAGTGGGGTGAACAGGCCATGGCTCGGGTGCTTGATATCCTTGATGATCTTTTTGGGTTTCCTGTGACATCGGGTGCTGTAGGTGTCCTGTAGGGCAGGCATTGTGCATTGGGCAGACCGCACTACCCTCTGGAGAGCTCTGCAGTTGCGTGCAGTGCAGTTGCCGTACCAGGCGGTGATACAGCCCGACAGGATGCTCTCAATTGTGCATCTGTAAAAGTTTGTGAGGGTCTTAGGGGTCAAGCCAAATTTCTTCAGACTCATGATGTTGAAGAGTCGCTGTTGAGGGTGGACCATTTCAGATGGTCAGTGATGTGTACGCCGATGAACTTGAAGCTTTTAACCTTCTCCACTGCGGTCCCGTCGATGTGTATAGGGGCGTGCTGTCTCCTGAAGTCCACGATCAGCTCCTTTGTTTTGTTGACATTGAGTGAGAGATTATTTTCCTGCCACCACTCCACCAGGGCCCTCACCTAATCCCTGTAGGCTGTTTTGTCATTGTTGATCTTCAGGCCTACCACGGTTGTGTTGTCTGCAAACTTAATAATTGAGTTGGAGGTCTGCGTTGCCACGCAGTCATGAGTGAACAGGGACTACAGGAGGGGGCCGAGCATGCACCCTTGTGGGTCCTCTGTTTTGAGGATCAGTGAAGTGAAGGTGTTGTTTCCTATCTTCACCACCTGGGGGGGCGACCCATTAGGAAGTCCAGGACCCAGTTGCACAGGGTGGGGTTCAGACCAAGGGCCCCAAGCTTAATGATGAGCTTGGAGGGTACTATGGTGTTGAACGCTGAGCTATAGTCAATGAACAGCATTCTTACATAGGTATTCCTCTTGTCCAGATGGGATAGGGCAATGTGCAGGTGATTGCATTGTCTGTGGATCTATTGGGGTGGTATACAAATTCAAAATCAAATCAAATTTTATTGGTCACATACACATGGTTAGCAGATGTTAATGCGAGTGTAGCAAAATGCTTGTGCTTCTAGTTCCAACCATGCAGTAATATCTAACAAGTAATCTAACAATTTCACATCAACTACCTTTAACACACAAGTGTGAAGGAATGAATAAGAATATGTACATATAAATATATGGATGAGCGATGGCCAAACGGCATAGGCAAGATGCAGTAGATGGTATAGAGTACAGGAAATATATGAGATGAGTAATGTAGGGTATGTAAACATTATATAAAGTGGCATTGTTTAAAGTGACTAGTGATACATTTATTACATCCAATTTTTTATTATTAAAGTGGCTAGAGATTTGAGTCAGTATGTTGGCAGCAGCCACTCAATGTTAGTGATGGCTGTTTAACAGTCTGATGGCCTTGAGATAGAAGCTGTTTTTCAGTCTCTCGGTCCCAGCTTTGATGCACCTGTACTGACCTTGCCTTTGAAATTGAAGTGGGTCTAGGGTCTCAGGAAAAGTAGAGGTGATATGATCCCTAACTAGTCTCTCAAAGCACTTCATGATAACAGAAGGCACTCTGCAGATTCCTCAGGGCAGGAAGGCTGTATTTCCAGTTTGAGCTGACAGAATTTAGGACCATACAGACACCACAGAACCTGAGGACAGGCTGTGTGATGGCAAAGTTTCTGAAAGGCTGGGATATAGAACCAGCACGGGAGATATAAACTTTTTCTTTTTTGCTTTTTCTCCATTGTAAAAGCAAGCAGAAACTAGCTACTCTTTAGTTGACTGATCTAGCTGGCAAGGGAACTGCTGTTTGACAGGAAAAAATATTTATTCTCAGTGCTGAGTTAGTCGTGTAACTGACATGTCACGTTAGACATGTTACGTTAGCTAATGTTTCATCCCCCCTCGACGGAAGTGAACGAACTAGCTACTAGCAGCTAGTTAGTTAGCTAGTAGCTACCACAGCCAGCTCTAGCTAGCCTTCAGTTATCTGTCAGGTAGCAGTATCTAACAGCTGTTTTGTAGTGTTTTGAAATGTTTTATGGACTTTGTTTTGTCCCATTTCAACAGAAGTCAATTTGATGATGTATCATTGCATTGTCCCATTAGCTAGAGCTAGCTAGAGCACTAACTTCAGCTATTATTTTTGCCTCAACCACACTAGACCTGAATCAAACAGCTGCCAAATGATTGAAGACCAATATATTAAATGTACACAAAGGTAATTCTTTGTCATGCCTCATCTGAGCAAGATCAGATGGTAACAGGGGTCACATCAGGGTCAGGCAGCTAGGGAAGCCAGTCTGTGACAACACTTTATTCCCTCTGTGCAGCAAACACTGGACAAGCAATAAACTATTTTAAAGCAATCTGACAAACCTCTGAAGTTAATTTACAAATTGTATTAAGGGTTGATAGAGGCTTTTCCCGATGGCACAAAAATGTGAGGAAGACCTGGGAGATGCTATTGATGGTGATGAATGGATACAGATATGATAGAATGCCCAGCCATGTTCATATAATCTCATACATAAATTACTGCAGTTTAAGACCACTCATAGAACATACTATATGCCAGTGAAACTGAATATCATGCACTCAGAATTGTTATTCTTCTGCTGGAGGTGTAAAACACAAAAGGGGCCATTTTTGCATATTTTATGGTCTTGTGAACACTGGCTGAATTCTGGCAAAGAGTATTTTCTTTTATCTCAGCATGTCCTAAGATTCTCCCTTCTCCCTGTTTTTGTTTGCTTGGAAATGTTGATAGTGGAGACTGTTAGGCAATCCTTAGCTGCTGGGCTGCTCATTCCTGGCCCTGGGGGTCTGCCGCACTGTTGGTTGTCACTCTGGCCTTGGCCTAACACACCTGAAACCAATAATGAATGTTTCACTAAGATCCTAAAGCTGAGTGAGGTGTGTTGGGGCGCTGCATGGCAATGGACCCCTAGGGGCAAGACGGGATGACCCAGCTAAATTGTGTGCAAGTAAAAAGAGGTCTACAGTACTATTAGGCTTATGATAGGAATTACACTGAAAAAAAATATAGTTCTGTCATCAATCCCTTAAACATATTTAATAATGATCTCTTTCTTAGCTTGATGAATGTGGGCATTTTTGCTTACTTTTTGTTGTTCTAAATAGAGACGGCTAGAAGGGCCATGGATCATATTAGATTGTCTATAAAGGCAGGAAATGAGCTCTAGATGCCCCCAAAAATGGGAGGACCCCCAGACCTCCCCACCAAGTTGACCCCTCCCGTTTTGTTTTTAATGATTATAGATCATTTAATCTAATGTCCACGTTTTTACCTGGCGTGTGTGATTCTACAACTTGTTGGATGCATTTGCTATTTGTTTTGGTTGCGTTTCAGATTATGTTGTGCCCTATAGAAATGAATGGTAAATAATGTATTGTGTCATTTTGTAGTCACTTTTATTCTAAATAAGAATATATGTTTCTAAACACTTCTACATTAATGTGAATGCTACCATGATTACGGATAGTCCTCAATGAATTGTGAATATTGATGAGTGAGAAAGTTAAACGCACAAATATCATACCCCCAAGACATGCAAACCTCAAACCATTACAAAAACGGTAATTCCACAGTTTTGGGGTGGTATGATATTTATGCCTCTGTAATTATCATTTTTTTTATTTTACCTTTACCTCTAGGCAAGTCAGTAAAGAACAAATTCTTATTTTCAATGACTGACTAGGAACAGTGGGTTAACTGCCTGTTCTATGTCACAGGAAACCCAAAAAGATCATCAAGGATATCAAGCACCTGAGCCACGGCCTGTTCACCCCACTACCTTGTCAGCTCGGGGGTTTGAACTTGCAACCTTCCGGTTACTAGTCCAATGCTCTAACCACTAGGCTACCCTGCCGCCCTTTAAGAAGCTGTACTCAGAAGCTGAACAGAATTTTGGAGTGTCAGTGGAATGAAGTGGAATCACATTTTGACTTGCAATAGGTGGGACCTATAAATTCTTTAAAAAAAAGTGATGACACATCCCTCATTAAAGCACAAGAGAAAATAAGTGGTGGAAGCAGTAGTTTTCCCATGCTAAAGCTAGTAACGTTTTTAGTTAACCTTTATTTTTATCAGGGAGTAATACTGAGACCAAGGTCTCTTTTACAGATGAGCCCTGAATTACATAAATTACAGAAAATACACAAAACGCAGGCAGGAAGAAAAACATGGTCATATAAAAAAAAAAAACAGATTCATGATTCATCAGTAGTAAGGTCCTCAAATCAGCTTTCTGAATTGCCCTGAGTGCACCAAAACATACATTTAAAAACATTTTGAAGATAGTTCCACAAATAAAGGGCAAAAAAACTAAAAGCTGATTTACCTAATTCAGTAGAGCTCAAAGGAATTGCCAGAGTTAGCCATCCATGTGGTACTTGTATGTCTAAAGTTTAGTAAAGATGTTAGGTACAGGGGGACTTTTTGTAAAAGGACTTTATAAATTAATACATAGCAATGTATCAACCTACTTGACATCAAAGAGGGCCAACCAACTTTCTGATAGAGAATGCAGTGATGAGTACTAAAATTGTCACCCGTAATAAAAACTGCATTTAACGGCTTTAATGAAGTGGCAGCTGTGTTCAAATAGATGGTGTCGCCATTGTCTAGGACCGATAGGAACGTCGCCTAAATAATATGTTTTCTACTATTTAGCAATAAGCCAGACCTATTTCTATAGAAGAAGCCTGTTTTCATTCCCAGCTTGATAACTCATCAATATGCTTTTTAAAAGCCACCTTCAAAGAAAATCACATTTCTTTGTCCATTAAAATAACATAAGATTGATCAGAAATACAGTGTAGACATTGTAAATAACTATTGTAGCTGGAAATGGCTGATTCTTTATGGAACATCTACATAGGCGTACAGAGGTCCATTATCAGCAACCATCACTCCTGTGTTCCAATGGCACATTGTGTTAGCTAATATAAGTTTATCATTTTAAAAAGGCTAATTGATTATTAGAAAACCCCTTTGTAATTATGTTAGCACAGCTGAAAACTGTTCTGATTAAAGAAGCAATAAAACTGTCCTTCTTTAGACAAGTTGAGTATCTGGAGCATCAGCATTTGTGAGTTCGATTACAGGCTCAAAATGGCCAGAAACAAAGTTAGTGAAACTCTTTAGTATATTCTTGTTCTGAGAAATGAAGGCTATTCCATGCGAAAAATTGCCAAGAAACTGAAGATCTCGTACAATGTTGTATATTACAATAATGTATACGTTTCTAAAATTATCCGCAACCATGGTTGCAATCCCTATTACCAGTCTGTTCAACCTCTCTTTCGTATCGTCCGAGATCCCTAAAGATTGGAAAGCTGCCACGGTCATCCCCCTCTTCAAAGGGGGTGACACTCTAGACCCAAACTGTTATAGACCTATATCCATCCTGCCCTGCCTTTCTAAAGTCTTCAAAAGCCAAGTTAATAAACAGATCACTGACCATTTCGAATCCCACATTATCTTCTCCACAGTGCAATCCGGTTTCCGAGCTGGTCATGGGTGAACCTCAGCCATGCTCAAGGTACTAAACGATATCATAGCCACCATCGATAAAAGACAGTACTGTGCAGCCGTCTTCATCAACCTGGCCAAGGCTTTCGACTCTGTCAATCACCGTATTCTTATCGGCAGACTCAATAGCCTTGGTTTCTCAAATGACTGCCTCACCTGGTTCACCAACTACTTCTCAGACAGAGTTCAGTTTTGGAAAGTTGGTTATAACATCTACTTTGTGAATGACAAGTATTTTTCCAACAATTGTTTACAGACAGGTTATTTCACTTACAATTCACTGTATCACAATTCCAGTGGTTCAGAAGTTTACATACACTAAGTTGACTTAGCCTTTAAACAGCTCCAAAAATTCCAGAAAATTATGCCATGGCTTTAGAAGCTGCTGATAGGCTAATTGGCGTCATTTGAGTCAATTGGAGGTGTACCTGTGGATGTATTTCAAGGCCTACCTTCAAACTCAGTGCCTCCTTGCTTGACATAATGGTAAAATAAAAATAAATCAGCCAAAACCTCAGAAAGAAAATTATAGACCTCCACAAGTCTGGTTCATCCTTGGGAGCAATTTCCAAACGCCTGAAGGTACCACGTTCATCTGTACAAACAATAGTACGCATGTATAAACACCATGGGACCACACAGCTGTCATACCGCTCAGGAAGGAGATGCGTTGTCTCCTAGAGATGAACGTACTTTGGTGTGAAAAGTGCAAATCAATCCCAGAACAACAGCAAAGGACCTTGTGAAGATGGAGGAAACAGGTACAAAAAGTATCTATATCCACAGTAAAACGAGTCCTATGTCGACATAACCTGAAAGGCTGCTCAGTAAGGAAGAATCCACTGCTCCATAACCTCCATAAAAAAGACAGACTATGGTTTTCAACTGCACATGGGGACAAAGATCGTACATTTTGGAGAAATGTCCTCTGGTCTGATGAAACAAAAATAGAACTGTTGGCCATAATGACCATCGTTATGTTTGGAGGAAAAGGAGAGGCTTGCAAGCCGAAGAACACCATCCCAACCGTGAAGCACGGGGGTGGCAGCATCATATTGTGGGGGTGCTTTGCTGCAGGAGGGACTGGCGCACTTCACAAAATAGATGGCATCATGAGTATGGAAAATTGTGGATATATTGTGGAAATATGTGAATATATTGAAGCAACATCTCAAGACATCAGTCAGGAAGTTAAAGCTTGGTTGCAAATAGGTCTTTGAAATGGACAATGACCCCAAGCATGCTTACAA